>NC_085878.1:46797487-46807487 GCF_034702125.1 Engraulis encrasicolus
GAAATCAAAGTCACAGCCGGAAGGGATTGGCGGGTTCTAATCGAGACTTAACAGCAACTTCCCTTCCTTTCCTACTGACAGCACACCACCACATCACATCAGTCCGACCACCCAAGCAGCCCACAACACCACTACTATGGCACCCAAGCAGCCCACAACACCACTACTATGGCACCCAAGCAGCCCACAACACCACTACTATGGCACCCAAGCAGCCCACAACACCACTACTATGGCACCCAAGCAGCCCACAACACCACTACTATGGCACCCAAGCAGCCCACAACACCACTACTATGGCACACACACCTTTATCTGGCAACCTAACCCTCCAACTCCATTTCTAATGAGCTTAAAGAATTTGTCTATGTTTAATCCACACATCATTTTACACATTATTTATTTACACATTATTTTGTGATCCAGCCTAACTCCTCTTGGGTAGACAAATAATTAGGCCGGAACACCTTCAGGTCATTTTCAGGTCATAACACACATCATATACAGTAGGAGTCATTCAATTATTTTCATGTTCCTATTATGCGACAAAGCTCATTACAAAAAACAACCTAAGGCTGATGCTTTTGGCTTCATGGTAATATCAGTTGAATAGTTTTTTCATGTCTATAAGTTGTGGCAGTCAAGGTGTTATGAGGCATTATGACATTATGAGACATACTGTATGCAGAAAGAGAGCGAGAAAGAGATATAGAGTCAGACCGAGAAAGAGAGAGAGACCGAAAGAGGTAAAGAAACACAGTCTGACGGGGGTAATACAGGGACAGCAGGGCGGACACAAAATCCTCCTTTCTGTTCTTTCGTCCTTTCATCTTCTCTATGGTGGCCTGTCTCCTGTCTCGCCTCTGCCCTGTGAGCTCTTTGTCCTGACGTCCTGTGGTATTTGGGGGGGTCAGTGCAGTTTAACCTGTCGCCTGCACCCCGTGACACTCCATCTATTTCCATAAATCACGCCGACTTCTCATTACTGTCCTATTATCCAGCATTAATCACCCGCATTCAAAGACCAATTAGAAGAATCTGCATGCAATTAAAGATCCCCACACAGACTCACGCAAGCACGCTCACACATACAGCACGCGTACATACACTCAAGGAGTCTCACTCACGCGCGCGCACGCACGCATGCACACACACACGCACACACATACACAATGTATTCACATTCTCAGACACATACGTACTATCTGTCAAATTAACATATACACATTGTGCAAATATGTGGAGGCACAAACAAACTGCCGTACTAATGTGACAGCCTTATTAATATGTTAGGACACACACCCACACACAAACATCCCACAAACATCGCACAAGCATGGACACGCACACACACACACACACACACACGCACACGCACACGCACACGCACACGCACACGCACACGCACACGCACACGCACACGCACACACACACACACACGCACACACACACACACACACACACACACACACACACACACACACACACACACACGCACGCACCCACATACACACACACAGACACAAAAACAGATTTCCCTGCATAACAATCACATTGCCACACTGCATAAAACAACAAATAGAAAATGCACTACATCCATCACCAAACACAGACTTTCACTCTGAGTTCCCGCTTGGTTGTTTTATGCCCTTTAGCAGCAGAGCAAGACCTACAACAAACAGAATGGGATAAAGTTGAGCCAAGGTCACAGAGAAACTTGTTTGTCAGAGAATGAGTTCACTTCGGGTCTGTTAAAACGTGATAACGAGTTGGTTATGTTTGCAAAAAGGAGGAAAAATTAGGTTACTCGGTTGCACTGCAAATCTCTGTGTGTGTGTGTGTGTGTGTGTGTGTGTGTGTGTGTGTGTGTGTGTGTGTGTGTGTGTGTGTGTGTGTGTGTGTGTGTGTGTGTGTGTGTGTGTGTGTGTGTGTGTGTGTGTGTGTTTCTAAGCATGTGTGTGTGCCTGGGCACATTTTGCATGTGTGTGTGTGTGTTTGTGTTTGTGTTTGTGTGCGTGTGCGTGTGCGTGTGCGTGTGCGTGTGCGTGTGCGTGTGCGTGCGCGTGTGTGTGTGTGTGTGTGTGTGTGTGTGTGTGTGTGTGTGTGTGTGTGTGTGTGTGATGGCTGGAGGCTGCCCGCTGAGATGAGAGATGAGGGAAGAGGGCCTGGAGTGGCGTGACACAGACAGACACACCTTTACACACACACACATACACACACACACACACACACACACACACACACACACACACACACACACACACACACACACACACACACACACACACACACACAGATGAGATGTGGGCTGGGTGATGCAACAGCGTGGCAAGGCAAAGCTTCACTATCTGGCCCCTACTCACACACTCGTGACAAGACTGATACTCAACAGCAGCGGGGAGGGAGAGAACAAGAGAGGTGGAGAGGGAGAGAGAGGGGGGGAAGAGAGAGGGAGGGAGAGAGAGAGAGAGAGAGAGAGAGAGAGAGAGAGAGAGAGAGAGGTGGGTAGACGGGGGGAGGGAGGGAGAGGTCGTATGTGTGTGTGGAGGGGTTGCATGTATGGAGGTGTCTGGGATTGTGGTCATGTGTGTGTGTACGTGGATGTGTGTGTGTGTGGGGGGGGGGTGAAGAGAGAATGTGAATGGATGTGAATATGTGTGTAAAAAAGTGAAAGTAACTTTGTATATGGGTTAGGTTTTGTTTGTCAGAGAGAGTGGGCGAGAGAGAAAGAGAGAGAAAGAGCGTAAGACACATGAGCAGATTCTCCTATGAAATTTGGCTTGTGCTATGATAAACATCTATCTGTCAATCCAAATGAAGAAACTGTGTGCGTGTGCGTGAGCGTGTGCGCGTGTGCGTGTTTGTGTCGATTTGCATGTAGGTGTACATATACGAAAAAAACAGAACAGAGAGAAAAGATAAGAAAAGGTAAAGAAGACAGCAAGACTCGAACTTCTTTTTTTGCACAGGTCTTGTTTTATTTTATTAGTCAATGGGGTGATCCAGGAAGCTATTTCCGACGTCAGGCCCCTGCTGCGAACAAATCACAAAAAATAAACGAGACAGAAATAGGTGACGCCTGATTTTATTTATGAGTCACACTTCAACGTGTTATACAGCATGAAAGCGTTGCTGTTCCACTAATTCCCCCCCAACCCCCATCCCCCTGCTCTTTTTTTTACAGACTTTGCGTTTTAAAAAAGAAAAGTTGACTTCTATTATTTCTGTACAAGTTTTTGCACCTTCAATCCCCCCCGGGGGACTCAGAACTCAATCTGTATCTTAGCAACGGCGCTACGGTGTGACAAGAAAAAAGGGATCAGAGACGCTTACTTATTAACCTGTTGCTATGACTACAGCGCAGGAAAGCAATAACTCACGAGACACCTTAACCCTTTCGTCAGATCCAGCCTTTTTTGACGGCTAGGCCGAGATTGGAGCCGAGACATGCAGCAGCAGCAACAGCAACAGCAGCAGCAGCAGCGCGGAGGGAAAGAAGAGGAGCATTGTGTGCGGTGCGTGGTGGCGCGCATCTCGTAGGCAGGAGGAGAAATCAAAGGCGTCGCATATCAATGCACATCCTCTTCCTCTGTTGCCGTATCAGATTTCATTTCGCCCCTCTCTTCTCTTCTCTTCTCTTCTCTTCTCTTCTCTTCTCTTCTCTTCTCTTCTCTTCTCTTCTCTTCTCTTCTCTTCTCTTCTCTCTCTCTTTCTCTCTCTCTCTACGCTGTCGTCTAGGCAGTCCCTGCAGATTCACGGAGTGTGTGTGTGTGTGTGTGTGTGTGTGTGTGTGTGTGTGTGTGTGTGTGTGTGTGTGTGTGTGTGTGTGTGTGTGTGTGTGTGTGTGTGTGTGTGTACAGTACAGTTTGTGTGTGTATGCAGGCTGTTAGGGCAAATAAGAAGTACGGAATAAAGGAAGTTAGAAGAAAATGATTGTGACGCATAAAGAAGAAATTTCCGACAACCCCCACGCGCACGCACACGCACACGCACACGCACACGCACACACACACAACATACATACAAATGTATGTATTAGAGAAAAATTAGAGAAAAAAACGCATACACACGCACACACACACACACACACACACACACACACACACACACACACACACACACACACACACACACACACACACACGTGTGTGTGCGCGTGTATGCATTTTTTTCTCTAATCTTAACAGTTTTTTTAGTTTATACTGGTTCCTTTCTTTACATTTCTTCACTGACAGGTAGAGTTAGGGTTTTGTGTGTGCATGTGTGCGTGCCTGCGTCTGCGTGCGTACGTGCGTGTGTGTTTGTGTGTATGTGTGTGTGTGCAAGCATACACTTGTGCGTGTGTGCATGTGCGTGTGTGCATTCGTGTATGTACATGAACCTCCACAGAAGCAGAAGTGTTCAATCAAAGTGCTCTTTCAAAGGTGACAAACATGAACAGGCACCAGTGAAACACACACTCATTAGAATGTATATGACTCCATCTCCATGCAGAAATCAATGCATTATTATCAGGCACAGTGACAGTGACAATGGCGGTGACAGTGGCCGCTACTTCCATTCATCAGGAGACAAGCCCATCAACAGGGAGTGGAGGCTGGTGTGTGTGTGTGTGGGGGGGGTATCAGGCTGATGTGTGCGTCTTCATTACATTTCAATTAAGCAGCCTGTAGCCAATTTGCAGAGCTGCTTCTATTTAGAACCGACGGGAGCTCTCCGCCTCCCCATCCACCCCCTGCTAAAAACCAACCCCACAACCACCCTTCAACCTCCTCCATCCCAAGCACCCCACCACCACTACCACCACCACCACCCTCTTATCCATCTCCAGCTTCCCTCCTCCAATCACCCTTTTATCTGCCCTGTCCACCAATAGCACCACTACAACCCCCCACCTCCACCTTCTTCACCATAGCCTGTTCACTCCATCCCTACACCGCCTTACTCCACTACCCCACCACCTCCACCTGCACCTCCACCCTTTTATTCATCCACATCACTAAAACCTTTCCCCCTCTTATCCACCAAGCCCCCACCCCAGCCGCACCCCCATGCTTGTTAGCCCTCTCATCAGTGGCAGTCGAGAGTGGAGAATGGCATTGTTCTGAGATATAACTAAGAGACGTGCTGGCACAGTGTGCCTGTCACTAACTCTGATTCTCTCTGTCATTTGGATAACTGCCAGAGTCCTTTTTTTCCCCAGCGTAGTTCTGCCATGACTAGCGCCCACCACGTTTTGATTGGTTGGACTATTAACCCTTTTGCTGCAACACTGCACAGAGTAACTACATTAGCCTTTAAGGCTAATCATTTTGCAGTCTGGGCACATTTTACCTTGGAAATTACTTTGGCATTACATTGGCACTTAAACAAACAACAAAAATCTATACTGACATGTTGGGATTAGGAATCGTTTCGGGTTAGGGTTTGTGGGGGCAATGACCACTATCGTTTCACTTTGACTATGCTAAGGAAATGCTAGCATGGCTACAACAATAACAGGGCAAAACAACAAAGCTCTACGGACAGATTAAGGTTAGGAATTGTCTAGTCACAGCACAATGTTTGGCGTTTGTTTCTTGGTTGGTTTGTTGTTACTGAAAAAAAATACTTCTTTACTGACTGGGTAGTTTTAGGGATGCTTTGTTTACCAGCCCAAAGAGGACTCTTTTTTTCAGTGGTCAAAAAGGCAATGAGTGTGTCATAGCCCATCAAATTTTGGAATGACAGAACTGCATTGGGATAAAAAAAAACTTCTGAGCTTATTAACAATGCCCGCACACGCACGCACACACACACACACACACACACACACACACACACACACACACACACACACACACACACACACACACACACACACACACACACACACACACACACACAATCATGAACACACACACACACACACACATATACACTCATGAACACACACACGCACACGCACACACACACACACACCATTACAGAATTAGAGGAGTCAAAATGACAAATAAGGGAATAAGTCCCTAACAGCTAAATGTAGTTTGGCTGCATTTCAGGAACAAAAGCCTCCAAGGGGAATGCCATAAAACATTGCCACCGCCATGCACTGAAAAAAGAACATATTTTCGTCTTTCATTTCATCATTATTTCACCCGCAGTCTTATTTATTTACTTATTTATTACTATATATATTTTTGTGTAACAATGAAAAATATCGGTCGGTGAGCTTTTGCCGCTAGCTGTTGTTCATTGGAGACATGAAGAAAATGTAAATGTGGCCTCTCCTATTCCCTTCCACATCATGCTCTCCCCATACCGCAAACCTGTGCGCCGCTCCTCAAATAAATGCATTTTCTATAACACATTATTTATTTAATGACCTGTTTGGTTTCTGTTCACATACACATCATCGAGACATACACACACACACATGTACGTACACACACACACACACACACACACACACACACACACACACACACAAACACACACACACACACACACACACACACACACACACACACACACACACACACACACACACACACACACACACGCACACACACACACACAAACACACACACACACACACAAACACACACGCTTTGCCAGACTCTGCCTGCCTGCATGCCTGCCCGACTGCCGTCTGGAGGATGTCTGATGTCAGATGTCGGAGGCTCTGCGGTCGACATTTCCCCTCGCTGTGCTGTGCGAGTGCTCTTTACAATACAGATGGCATTGCGCTGTCTAGCTCCGCAATACAGATGCAATTACGCCGTCTGCTTTGCTGCTGTTATGAAGAGCCGCCAATTGGAGGGATCTGATGCGGCTGGCAGTGGCGTAACCCGACGTGACTTGAGGTCTTCACCTCACGACTCACGTGGAGCTGCAGTTGCAGTGCGGTGTGTTGCTGCTGCTGCTGCTGCGTCTTCTCTGTTGGTGAAATAGCTCATCAGGGCTGGACTGGCCGTGTGGCGTAGTGGGCATTTCCCGGTGGGCCCTGCGCCCTCGTGCGCCCCTATTTTCAAAAATGTAAATATATATATATATTTTGTATATATATTATATATGTTATATATTTTTGATTTATTTATTTTCTTTTACATTTCTGAAAATAGGGGCCCACGAGGGTGCGGTGCCCACCGGTGAGTCAGTTCTGCGCCGCTAATTATGGGGGGCCCCTTTAAGCCAAACGTGCTCGTGCCCTATTTCTCTAATTATGGGGGGCCCCTTTAAGCCAAACGTGCTCGTGCCCTATTTCTCTAATTATGGGGGGCCCCTTTAAGCCAAACGTGCTCGTGCCCTATTTCTCTAATTATGGGGGGCCCCTTTAAGCCAAACGTGCTCGTGCCCTATTTCTCCCCCTGCCCAGCCCTGCAGCTCATTATCCGTTCTCCCTAATGATCGGCTGCTGCATCATCAGACCAGTACAGGAGGATCAATCCATGCTAATAACAATCACTTTAAATAACTGATGAGCGGCCCTTGGCCTCATGTCAACACACACAAGCACACGCACACGCACACGCACACGCACACAAGCGCACACACACACACACACACACACACACACACACACACACACACACACACACACACACACACACACACACACACACACACACACACACACACACATATACACAACGCACACACACACACACACACACACACACACACACACACACACGCACACACACGTGCAGGGTGCATGGCATGCACACAGACAGGGAGACCGTTGAACCAACCATCTTCCCTTCAAGTGTAGAAGAACCCATACACGGACACAGCAAAACTCACAAACTCCCAAAAAACAAGAACAAAGACGGCTTCCCCAGGAGAGCATTTAGCATGGCTGTGATTATGTTGATCATCAAGGAAGTGCATGCACGCGGCAACATTAATGTCAGGTGAGCTTGACAGTTCCACGAAGCGCTTCTGTAGTAAAGTGTGAGAGGGGAGGGCAGACGGGAGAGATAAAGGGGGCCAAAGCTGAATCTTGTCATCTTGTCACTTCTCAGCTTTCTCTTTCTGTCTCTGTCTCTGTCTCTGTCTCTCTCTCTCTCTCTCTCTCTCTCTCTCTCTTGCTCTCTCGCCATAAAAAGAAAGGAGGGAAAAAGAAGACGTTTGACAGCATTGGTTCTGTAGCAGGTGCAGCGCGCCACGGCACACCTCACACAGTGCCTTTCTTCTCCAATCAGCAGCATATGGAAGCACGCCGTGAACGCAGTCACACTGCCCTCTACAGGTCACTCAAAGCACTACACCCCCTGGAGGAGAGCTGCTGTCACTCACACTCTTTCACACTTCATATCTTCTTTTCCTCCTCTCCCCCGGTTCAAAATGTGTCTTCCTTTTTGTACCTTGAGCTATTTTCTAACCACCGTTGAACTTATTTGGGTATGTATTCCCAATTGGTGTACCGTGAACTTTGCAGTATTGATTCTATACTTAGAGAGTCAATTTCCTAGAGTATACTCGGTTCCAGAGCACTCTCTGAGTCGACTAAACACTGCATTTTTGTACTTTGTATGTCACCAAACCTACTCAAGGTTTAGTGCATAGTGTGTTGCACATCACATAATGACATTCCTCTTTCCGTCCTTGATAATGTTTGCTGTGTAATAGCCTTGGTTCTTGTCTGCCACTGTCTGACAACATAAAAATCCCCTGGTATTGAGAGGCGGTAGTTTCTTCCACGCAATCCGAGCAGAGAATAAGAGGGGAGAAAAGTGGTAGGCGAGGCTTTTCGGAGGGAGTGGAAAGAAACACTAATGGCTGCTTCAGACACACCTGTCTGGGAGGAGGACAAAGGGCTCCCTGCTGTGGCAGTCGCGATAGTAAATGCTGGGTACCACAGGAGGAGGGCAGCACAATACTAGTGATCTCAGAAAACGTGTGGGATACTGTACTCTATACCCATTAGTGCATCTCTGGAGTATTCAAATGATCCATCTTCTATTGACTTCAGCTGCTTCTTTGCCCAGATATGAATTTGACAGTGAAGGCTTACTACACAGGCTTGATCAGCTATAGGCTTCTATGAAGATGAGGGCACGTCTGAGTGCGTGCGTGTGTGTGTGCGTGCGTGCGAGTACAGTCCCAGGAAAAAGTTTGTACACCCTTTGAAATTTCTTACCTTTCTGTCAAAATTGGTCATAAAACATGGTCTGATCTTCCCGGAAATCACAAGAAGGAACAACCAGAGTCTGCTTTAACTAATTCAACCCAAACATTTACAAGTTTTCATATTTTCATTGGCCATACGATGTAAACATTCACAGGACAGCAAGGCATAAGTAAGTACACCCTTGCATTCAATAGGTTTTAACCCTAAATTAGTCGCAATAACCTCAACCAGATGTTTCCTGTAGTTGCAGATCAGATTAACAAAACAATCTGGATGTATCTTGTCTCCCTCTTCTTTAGACAACTGCCTCTCGTCAGCAAGTTTTGTGGGATGTCTGGAGTGCATAGCTTTCTTGACTTCATGCCATATAATCTCAATTGTTTTTTGTCAGGGCTTTGACTGGGCTATTCCAGAATGTGTATTTCATTATTATGAAGCCATTCTAAAGTCAATTTGCTTCTAAAGTATGGGTTGTTGTCACATTTCAGCACTCATCCTCTTGTGTGCTTCAACTGTGTGACAGACTACCTCACTATGTTTCTGTAAAATATCTCGATAAACTTCAGAGTTCATTGTTCCACTGATAATAGCAAACTGAAAAGGGCCTGAGGCAACAAGGTAGCCGCATATAATGATGCTCCCGCCACCATACTCGAAGATGGAGATGATGTTTTGGTGACGGTGTGGTTCTCCAGTTCTCCTCCAAACATGACATTGTGTGTTCCCCTGAACAATTCAACTTTGGTTTCAACGTTGGTCTACAGAATATTTCGCCGTAATTCTATGAAGCATATAAATGCTTTTTCGCAAACCTCAAAGGTGCAGCAATATTTTTTTGGACAGAAACCCCATTAATTTTAGATTGGCAGAATGAATCCCATTTTT
>NC_085878.1:46812487-46829987 GCF_034702125.1 Engraulis encrasicolus
GATGTTCATGGAGTGCCTATTCAATAGGTGCAGTCTGCTCTGTGCAGATGATGGTTTAGTCATTGTGATGTGTTTAAGTGCCTGTAAGGAGGATTTATGTATTTGTGTACGTTCCTCAGTAGTTTATCTACCATGCAGAAAATCAGTCGAGTAGCCTGCTCCTATCACATAGAGTCTATACATAAACCTTTCAACACCTTGTTGATAAAGCTCTTTGATGAATAGGTTTTCACATGGACAAACATACACACAGAGACAAGTGCACACACACACAGAGACACAGACACAGACACAGACACAGACACAGACACACACACACACACACACACACACACACACACACACACACACACACACACACACACACACACACACACACACACACACACACACACACACACGCACACACACACGCACACACACACACACACACACACACACACACAATCATCACATCAAACCCCACTTTGCCTTTGCCTCTGAGGCAATTACCGGGCGTCCATGCCAGCAGCCTGTAGGCAAACACACTGATATGAAAACATGCAAACCCGCCCCCACAACCAACACCCAAACACACACACACACACACACACACACGCACGCCCGCCCGCCCGCACGCACGCACTCACACACACACACACACACACACACACACACACACACACACACACACACACACACGCACACACACACATGCACACAGGCACACACACACACACACACACACACACACACACACACACACACACACACACACACACACACACACACACACACACACACACACACACACACACACACACACACACACACACACACACACACACACACATGCACGCACACGCACGCACACGCGCACACACATTCTCCCTGCCCTTCCCCAAAGCCTCTGTTGCGCACCCCTACCACTATAATGATAACCTGCCACTGCAGAACCGCCATAACGCCGCTCTAATGTCCTTGGAAAGTGCAGTGGCGTGCCTGTGTGACGCCCGATGGCTCGCTGCTTCTTGTCACTCCCGGGTGCCTCACTCTCTGCTACCAATCTGGGTGTTAATGGCCAAGCGATCCACGAGAGCCCAGCCGCGCGCCATTGTTGCCCGTGACAGCTGATAGGGTTTTTTTTTTTGCCATAATCAGGCCTGTCACAACCAGACACGAAAACTAGGCAAATGTCTAGGGCCCCCAGCTGAAAAAAGGGCCCCTGGTTATTGTTGGTTATCTACTTGCATTCAAATGACAGCAATGGCACTTGAATGAGGGTTTGGGGGGGTGGGGAGTGACTCAGTGGGCTAGTGTGCCGTACCATTACACCGGGGAAGATTCCGGCCCGAGGTTGTTTCTTGATCCTTCAACATCTCTCTCTCCCCACTGAATTCCTGTCTCTCTCACTGTCCTTTCTGAATAATGTAGGCATAAAAGCCCAAAACAAATATTAAAAAAACATAATGAGAGAGGCAACCACAAAAAAGCGTGATGATACTCTCTTGAGGAGGGACCCCAGTCCCTGTTTGCCTAGGGCCCTCAGAATATCTTGAAATGGCCCTGGCCATAATGGCAATGCTGTTAGCCGTGGTACTTTGACTCGTGTCAGGGGTTTTGTTTTGGGTTTTTTTTCCATTAGCTGCTCTAGATTCCCGCTGTGTTGTTTGGATTCGGACATGAGGCTCTCTCTTGCTCTCTCGGCTGACTGGACAGGGTCAAGACGACATAGATGATGATGATGATGATGATGATGATGATGACCGTGCTTTTGCTTTTATGATAGGGATTTTTGATTTTGGATAAAGACTACGAGATAGAGGTTTTTATTTATACAGGCTTGTTAATGTCAACTTTTGCAGATAGTTGGAAGGACAGAACGGAACCATGTCACATCACAATGTCAAGCTGTACTGTACTCAGAGATCTATAAATTAAATGCAGAAGTAAATGTAAAAACACTTGTCACATGTAGGTACAGTGGACCACCTGCTGCACCTCCTTCCACACACAACACTAAGCGTAGTGGCCACATGATTGTCTCTCATCTGATACTTGTCCTTATACAACAGCCCCATCGAGTGGGCACAAATAGAATTACTACTATGGCCTTTATTAGAGAAATCCAGCATTGCTTTATATTCTACTTTGCTATTGACAAACAATTAAAAAGTTATATTACGATGTAGCCAAAGAGGTAGCCCAATTAGGTCTGTTGCTGGTTTACTGTGAATCCAATCAATGTTTGTTTGATTGAACAATTTCTTGCTTTATTTCCCATACAGTAACATTTTGAGGTAGGCTATTGATTTTGTTAATCAAATACAAAAACATTTCCCTTACGTCAAGTCATTTATTACCTGTAAAGCTCATACTATATTCAATAGATCAAAAGCCACACACATGTAAATGCACATCCCGACATTTTACCAGCAGATGGCAGTGGAAAACCATTTCTGTTTATGGTTTACCCCAAAAAGAACAAAGAATTCTAGGCCTACATCCACACAGAGTAGTTAATTCATGTAATCTTTTATGATTGAGGCCAAATGCGTAATTAATAAAAATATTTTGCCCCTGCTCTTAAGATTGCCTATTAAATTCAAAGCCAAAAGCAGTGAGAAATGTGTTTTCTGTCTGTTCCATTCGATGTACTGTATAAATATAAACCAAATAGCAGTGTGTTGAATTCAGAATTTTGCATCATAATACATCATTGTGAGTGTGTGTGTGTGTGTGTGTGTGTGTGTGTGTGTGTGTGTGTGTGTGTGTGTGTGTGTGTGTGTGTGTGTGTGTGTGTGTGTGTGTGTGTGTGTGCGTGCGTGCTTTGCGTGCGTGCGTGCGTGCGTGCGTGCGTGCGTGCGTGCATGCAAGTATTCGTGTGTGCATGCTTTTGTGTGTGTGTGGGCATCAGTTCAGCATGGTGCCAGTGCGTGAAGTGAAGCATGGGTTACTGGTGTGTGACTGCTTGGCTGCCTCTTCCCTCCCCTTCTCTTCCCTTCTCCTCTCTTCTCTTCCCTTCTCTTCCCTCCTCCATTCCACTCAGCAGATGTCCGGGTGCCACATTAGATGTTGCTCGGCGTTACAGATTGCAAATTAAACCATTCGTTTAAACACGTAGGGGCGGCGGAGTGTGGCGACTGGCGAGGGAAGCAGGGAGTGATGGGCACACACACACACACACACGCACACGCACACACACACACACACGCACACACACACACACAACCACACACAAACACACACACACACCCTGGTGATAAGACTTCATGGCTCCAGATGTTACACTCCCTCACCCCCTCTCTCCTCCAATGGCTTTACGCTCGTCGTCACTATATGGACGAAATGTCACACGACGGATAATAAACCCCTCTGCCGCTATAAAAACTGCCTCCCTGGGAACTGTTTAAAAACCCAACGGTTGTGCGATAGTGCAAACAGCCTTTTCTGAATCTACATAAAAACGTGTCGTTTGTTCATTGGCATCAGGGCCACTGACAGCATTGCCCAGGCCTGGGACAAAGTCATCTGAAAGGGCCCCCCATGCAATACAATACCATGTAAACGGAACTCAATTCAAGGCCCCCCTCTCTCCCTGTGCCGGAACAACATACACCGTTTGTTCCCCCCTGTCAACTGCCCTGACTGGCGTCTTCACATGAGACCATGAAAGTTGCCTTCAAGCTGTGGAGTGTGGGAGAAGACTGATAAGATAAGGGGAAACTGATAAACGGAAGCGCCCATAATGACAAGAGGAAAAAGATCCCATCGGCCCCACTATATAGCCATTTTACACACACCGTGTGTGTGTGTGTGTGTGTGTGTGTGTGTGTGTGTGTGTGTGTGTGTGTGTGTGTGTGTGTGTGTGTGTGTGTGTACTACACCAATCTACCTTTGTGAGGCCACTGCTATTGGAGCGCACCCACTGGGGCCCTCGCTCCATGTGTCTTGACCCCTTTTTCTGGGGTAGTTTTGTTGTTACTGGTAAAAGTAAAAAAAAAAAAAAAAACATTGTAAAACATACTGTATTAAAAAAGTGTAAAAAACATTTCCTCACCGGCAGGTTAGGGTTAGGGATTGTTTTGGTTTGGGCACAGTTAAGCTTTCTTTTGCTATTGCTGGAAGATGGTAAAGGCCCCACAAGGCCTCCACAAAGATGTTAAGGTTGGGCTGTGTGTGCGTGTGTGTGTGTGTGTGTGTGTGTTGCTCTGTGCTATCTTCCTCTTATACAGTCTGCACACTGCTTTTACCACAGTCAATGTGTCAGTGTCCTCCACAAACACATAATCACCGGAAAAACAAACACAGAGGGAAAAAAGAATCAAGTATTAGGCTACTCTAGACAGATTAGCTCTGTTGGTCTAATTGTTCAGTTGTAGCATGTGAAAAACAGGATGACAAAATTGCATTTTTAAAAAATCTCTCTGTACAACAGAACAATAGATTATCTCTGAGGCTTAAATCCCTCCTTCATGGAAAGGAAAAGAAACAAATGAAAGAAAAAAAAACACAAAGACCTTATTTTCCGGTGTTATCTTGCAGAGTAGCCCACCTTTCATGTCCTCAAGCAGTGGATTATCTGGACGTGAAGAATGCAAATTGCACTCTGCATGGCTAATGTTTATTTCCACTCACATTAGTGGAGGTGTGAAGAAGCCTCTCTTGTTCCATCAGCTGGTTTGGCCCTCAAGGCACATTGGGAGTCAGTCCACCTAAAGGGGGAATAACACATCAGGCAACATGAAGAGAACAATTATGAACCCTATGAAGTGTTTGAGTTGGTAAACATGTTGTAGAAGAGAGAGAGAGAGAGAGAGAGAGAGAGAGAGAGAGAGAGAGAGAGAGAGAGAGAGAGAGAGAGAGAGAGAGAGAGAGAGAGAGAGAGAGAGAGAGAGACAGACAGACAGACAGACAGACAGACAGACAGACAGACAGACAGAAGAAAGAAATACCATACACAGGGAGATACTTGAAAGAGAGGGAGAGACATGCATACCGAATGTGAATAGAATAAAACAATTAAGTGCATGAGACAAACCCATGAGAAGCAGGAAATAGTACTATGGAGTAAGTGAATAGCGATATAAATGTTCTTAAAGTGATTCTGTCCCATTTTTGGAAATACGCTTATTTTACACCTTCCCTTGAGTTACAAAGTAGATAATAGGGTTTTACCGTTCTCCTGTACTTTCAACGGTTCTCTGGGTATGGCAGTGCAAATTTTACCTCCAAGCTAGCAGTTAACATTGAGTCCTAGCTGGCGGCTAACTGGTCTCATAGGACTCAATGTTAACTGCTAGCTTGGAGGTAAAATTTGCACCGCCATACCTAGAGAATGGTTGAAAGTATAGGAGAACAGTAAAACCCTATTTTCTAACTCAAGGAGAGGTGTAAAATAAGCTTATTTCCAAAAATGAGACAGTATCACTTTAAGGTTTTCTATGGAAATGGTAAGGCAATTGGAGCACGTGTGTCAGTGAAGGATAGGCTTGTGATGGGACTAATTGATTCGATTGATCAAGCTTATCTATATACACAGGGGGGCAGCGAAGGAAAAGGCTGGTCATTGATCAATCGTGTACCCTGTACACAGGAAGGGCGAGGAGTAAGAGGATATTGGCCTTTGACACCATGACTACATGATGTGCATACCAAAGTAGGCAGAGTTACAACTAAACGCCTTTTTTGTTTTAAAAGCTGTTCGTCGACAGAGGTTGCAAGTTGGCCGTGAAGATACTGGCATGTAAGAGATAACTGATCTATAGGTTATATTCAGTCAAGAGATTGAGTTTTACGATGCAGTCTACTTATTGTCTTATTGTATTGGCTGAGGTGTCGTGGATTTGTTGACGAAACATCAGTGAGGTGGGGTGCCCTCTTGAAAACCCATTGAAGTTGACAGGTCCATGCTGTCCAACTCTGTCCTCAATTACAGACGTCTGAGGGGAGCGGCTTCTATGCCAGCTACCATACAGGGGGACCAGGGCTCGACTCCTGCCAGGCGTGGTGGCTGCGGTATACTCTACCGTTTAAAGACATGGCAGTCTTATTATATTAACGCAGTCTTATTATATTGGCTAGTGAGCTTGTGCATAAAGAAACTCTAGGCTAATTTATTATCTTTTACGGAAAAGTCCATGCAGTTCTTTACCTTAAGACCACTGGGGTCGAATACAGCGAAATATACAGTACCTGTTGGTAAATCTTAAATCTAGTAATAACATTATCAAGGAAAACTGTTTGATCCACTTTGCCAAAGGATGTTTAACATGGAGGCCGTATTCCCTTTCTGATATTACAATAACATTAGCAGCATGCATTTGTGACCATTGTTGTAATAGTGCGAATACTGAAAGCTACACAAGCACTTCTACGCTAATGCATGTTATCCATGTGCGATTAGCATAACACTATGTGTCAAAGCAGAACAGCATGCATAATGGAGACCTATGTACGTGACAACAGTAATTTTCACAGGTGAAGTGGTCACCCACAACATTTTGCGCCATTTTGTGTGTGTGTGTGTGTGTGCGTGTGTGCGTGCGTGCGTGCGTGCGTGCGTGCGTGCGTGTGTGTGTGTGGTGCAGCAGATGTTTAGCAATGTGCATGTGGGTGGCTGATCAAATGCTATACTTTCTGAGGTCCATACCAACTGAATTAAGTGTGTCTGGCTCTGCACACTGTGGAGTGTAAACATTGTGTATTCTTGCTTGTCCGCAGGCCAGCTGGGTTTTATTGCAAAGAGGCATGTGCAAACATGTGCTGGTGCCCACCTACAGTACAGTATGTGTCAATTAGGCTTGCCCAATCAGAAGGCTTTGTGATCAAGTGAAGAGAAAATCCGAAGTGCTCAGGGAATTGTTCAGAAAAAATCTTGAAGGTGCTCTTTGGTGTTGGGGAAAAAACAATATTTTGTCAAAAAAGGGAGTCCAAGGCACTCTTCTTGTGGAAAAATATTAAAAAGCCTTTATTGAAACATGGCTAAAAAAAATTAAAACATGGGAGCAGAGACCCACGCATTTCGGCGCAAGCCTTCTTCAGGGAAATGCGTTGGTCTCTGCTCCCATGTTTTAAAACTTTTTAGCCATGTTTCAATAGAAGGCTTTGTGAGTTTGATTGGCTGTCGTAGTAATATAAATATAACCAATATGGGTTTGGGACTATGATTTCTTGCAACCGACCAGATCACTTGGGTCATGACACATGGCAGGGGATGTTTGAAGTGTGTGGGGTAGTCATGGAAGCAGATTAGTCTGACTGAAAACATTACAGTGATTTGTTAAGTAGCATTTTATGTCAATGCATTTTATTCCTGCATTGTCAATATTTGGTTACGATGTCTTTTGAAATGTCTTTGCATTGTACAGTATGTGTGCCTTGTATGTGTTGTGCATGATTCTTTCTCTCTCTCCCTCTCTTTCTCTCTCCCTCTCTCTCTCTCTCTCTCTCTCTCTCTCTCTCTCTCTCTCTTGCTCTATGTAGCCAGTGTGTGTGTGTGTGTGTGTGTGTGTGTGTGTGTGTGTGTGTGTGTGTGTGTGTGTGTGTGTGTGTGGTCTGTGTCTGTGTCTGTGTCTGTATGTCTCTGTGTGTCTGTGTTTGTCTGTGTGTGTGAGTGTGCATGCGTACGTGCATGCATGTGTTTGTGTATGATAGCATTATCCCCCCTTTGTGTAGCTCTCAGAAGCTAAATTCCATTTTTCCCCACTTTTAGCGACAGGTGGATGGATGGAACGCAGCAGAACAGGCACCCACATGATCCCCCATCCCCATCCCCATCCCCACCCCCACACCCCCATCAACCACCCACTCCACCCCGCCCCCCCACCCCCTCTCTACCACTCCGACCCCCCACTCACTGTCTCTCATTTGAATAATTCTGGCTAATTACCTGTTTATCCGGAGAGGCCCTGTCATATCGTCAGCGGCCCTCGCTAAGAGCTGTCTGCAGCTGCCGCCACTAGCACTGCCTCCACCTCCACCACCACCTCTACCACCGCCACCGCCACAACCACCACCATCCACCACTGCTTGCTTCACTGCCTTCCTCCCTCTCTCTTTCCTCCCCCTCTCTCTCTCTCCCACTTCCACCCCCCCCCCCTCTCTCTCTCTCTCTCAGCCCTGCAGCACAGCTACCGCTACAGCTAGCATGCCCTCCCTGCCCCAGACAGCAGGAGCCTGTATCCTGCATCCCTACATCAAAGCATTGCCGTGCTGTGTGCCGTGCCTCCAAGTCCGCTTGATGTCCTACTCATTTGCCAGGGATGTCATGGAGTGTGTAATTACCACCCCAGCTGAAGCGTTTTAGGATGCTGCTGCTGCTCGCCGGGTTCCTGCAGTGTTGTGTAGTAGGGAATGGGAAGTGTGTGTTGTGTGTGTTGTGTGTCTCGTGTGGTTGGGGTGTACCTGGGGTGTGTCATATGTGTCTTGTGTGGTGGGGCGAAAGTGCAGAGCGTCATGTGTGTTTTGTGTGGCCGTGTGGAGGTAAAGTAAAGTGGAGTGTAGCGTACGTGTACGTGTCTTCTTTTGTGTGGCGTGAAAGTGAAGGTCAGGTGTGGATAAGAAAGTGAAAACCTCTTAAGCCTGATTTGCCCGGGATAAATATTATCTATGGACCACTGGTAATTAGCAAATACCTCTGCATTTCTGTGTTACTTTGTGGTGCATTCCGACAGGATAAGAAAAGGTCTGTGATTTACTTGAATTACAGACATTGTGACTGGACATGTGATACATTCACAACTTCTTGTTTCGTCTCGTAGAGCTGTTTCTTGGAGTTACTTTTGCTTATGATTCAATGTAAACAAGATAGGTCGACTACCACTTCCTCCCGATATGCTATTAATCAACTTTTGCCAGTGTCCTCCATTATTCACTCCAGGAAAAGACAATTTAGACGTGCAATGGTAATCACAAACACACATGATCACATTCAAACTGGACTTTGATTGTCACTGGACGTCTGTGTTTCACCGAAACCCAGTATGTAATTTGTAACCGGAATTATTTCTCCGCAAATAACGCAAATGGTGCATTCGCATGAGATTCGGACCCGCAATTATTCTGAATTACCAGTGGCCCAAAGGTCCAACGCAAATTGAGGAGTATGCTACATGGTGAGGTGATTGGTAAAAACATACCAGAAGGCACAGCTGTGCCAGTCTTTATGCCTGCTTCTGGAATTTATTGGTATCAATAGCAATATGATTAGAATCACTCAAATGCTCTTTCCGTCACAAAGCAACATTTCTAAATGTAACAAAATGCCTTGGAAAATGAATAAATGCATAAAAATGAAATGAATAAATTAATGAAACATGTATAACTAATCTAAACATATTGTAACTAAAATACTCATATTTACTGTCAGAGGAATTTATGATTTAAATATGATGCGCAGTTCCCATACCGCCAGACATCATGATGTTCTATGCATGATGTGATGTCCAGTTAGCCTGGGAAATCCCATACTGCCTTTAGTTCTACACAATCGTTTCGATCTGAAAGACAATCTCACTTGTGATTAGGTCTGGTGTTAACCAGGCAAATGTCCAGTGGTCGTCCCACAGATTGGCAGCCTGGTCAACGGCCCCACCGACACATCGCCCCTCCACAGCCCTGCCCCTGACATAAAAGGCAAAATCCGGAAAATAAGCTTATAGCTGCCGCTAATACCATGTTGTTACTGCTATAGTGTGGTATTAGAGTGCAAATAACCGCTTAATATCGCTAATTAGCAATTTTCGCTATGCTGTCAAGGGCGGAGTTTTGCGATTGTGTCGCCCCCTCTTGGCCCGCCCCTAGGACCGCCCTTGATGGTGTCTAGATGTTTTGAATGCTTACGGCGGTACATACAGATGGCATTACCTACCTGTTTACAACAGTTCAACGAAAGCATAATGCATTTGTCAGTATCTCCTCCAGTATATTTTGTGTGGTTATAGATTTCCGTGTTTTTATGTATATCTGCGCAGCAGCTGTGTTTATGGCTCTGTGTGTATGTGTGTGTGTGTGTGTGTGTGTGCGCGCGCGTGTGTGCATGCGTGTGTTTGTGTGTATGTGTGTGCGTGCGTGCGTGCGTGCGTGTCTGTGTGTGTGTCTGTGTGTGTGTGTGTATGTGTGTGTGTGTGTGTGTGTCTGTGTGTGTGTGTGTATGTGTGTGTGTGTGTGTGTGTATGCGCGTGTGTGCATGCGTGTGTATGTCTACATCTCTGTCTGTGCCTGTGAATCTCTATGGATGATGATGATGATGATGCCACTCATACTCATCCAATCATTGCTCAGAATTGCCCCTCATCACCATCAGGGACCTGCTGCAATATTGGGCTAATTCTGCCCGGCCTGTTCGTCACTGGCACACACTGCCATTGGTATGCAAGGCACCACACTGCAATAATAGGGGAATAAAATCAATGGAGTGCCAGAGAGAGAGAGAGAGAGAGAGAGAGAGAGAGAGAGAGAGAGAGAGAGAGAGAGAGAGAGAGAGAGAGAGAGAGAGAGAGAGAGGCCCAGCCCTTATGTCACTGCGACCCACAGCATTGCAGCAGGCTACAGCAACATCTCAGGAGTGCAATAACACACCCTAACACACACACATTGTTATAGGCCCACGCAATGTCACAGAGATGGACCACACATAGTCTGTTTTCTGACCGAGGAGCCAGATGTGCTTTGTCATTCACAGTGCATTACAAATATTATGATCAGTATTGGCTGTGTGTGTAATACATGTCACTGGAAGGACAAATTTGAAATGTGTTTTTTTGTTGTGTGTGTGTGTGTGTCTGTCTGTCTGTCTGTCTGTCTGTCTGACTGACTGTTTGTGTCTGTGTGTGTGTGTCTGTGTGTCTGTGCGCATGTTTTGGATAGGGATTTGTGTCTGTACATAAATATGGGTCTATGCAGCTGTCTTTGAGCTCTGTGGTAAAATATACTCCTCCACTACAGTATCTCTGTGTTGTGGTGTGTGTGTGTGGGGGGGTGCATTTGACTGATATCACCAGCGCTGCATCGTGTCTGAGACCTAATTGAGATGTCAGAGGCGTGAGCTTCATGTGTTCATCTCACTAACTGTTATTTATGAGGATGATTAGCCCTGCTAACCTGGCCATCCATTAGCGTCAGGGAGGCCTCACTGCACCCCACTCGCTGATGCTACTGTGGCTAAGCTAATGTACATATACTGTAGGAGCAAACTGCCTGCTTGATGCAATGCAGCTATGAGTGAGGTACTCCATGCTTTTTGCTGCCACAGACATACTGTATAAAGACATAAAACCAATATTGTGACCTATGCTTGAACCAAGACAGACTATAATAACATGGACCATGGAGTTACAAGCTGCCAAAAGAATTGGGGGTTTAGCGAAGATGTTAAAGATCTTTCGTTGTTGAAAAGAAAGAAAAAATGAAAAAAAAATGGTAGTCACAAGTGCAATTTTAATAAAATATGACACTATAAATATGTAGACCAATAATGCTGTGGGTTTTTTGTAGGTCTTGGCTTCACGGCCCCTTTTGCTCTTGGGCCCCTGGGCCTGGGCCTGGTAGGCCCATGTAGTAGTCCTTCCTTGTGCTTGAATTTATTTCCAACTGCACTCGATGTATCCTTGACCTGTAATTGTGTCTCGCAATGCACTCATATGAGGTCAAAACGTTGTCAGTTTCATCTTCACAAAGTAAAATCTTTGCCAGATATATGGTCTGACCCTGTTGATCATCAGAAGTACAGACATTGTCAGCTCAAGTAAAGGAAAAGGCATTTTGACTTGCAGAAAGAATAAGTGGCATTTTGTGACTTTCTGAAGGATCAGCACCTCTGTCAAGTCGAGTGGAGTTGAAATACTTTGTTGACCTGGAAGAAAATTAGCATGTTGTAGTATACTCTTAAATTTGCAAATTGCAAAAAGACATTGTAGGCCTATTTACATTGCATTTATATTCAACATGCATTTACTTGACTGGTGACAGTATTTTCTGTCTGTAATAACATGCAGTGTGATATCCTGTTAGTTACCACGTGTCTCAGTAATTTTCAGTTCACTTGTGCAAAAATACTTTGCAGCCCAGTATTATAGTCATTTCGTGCAGTAGGCCACATAATGTATACTTTACTTGTGCTATAGTAAACTGGTGTTGTAGTTTGTGTGATGCAAACCTCCACTAAATGCCACCCAATCACACAGATCCAAGCCAGTTCTGCTGCTGCTGGTGGTGGTGGTGCTGCTGCTGTTGTTGTTGCCAAGCTAGCAGAGCAACAACAGCGACCTTGGAGTCAAAATGCCACCCTGTGCTGTCGTTTATGTTGCTATGCCAACTTGGAAGAAATCTACAGGGAAGGATTTCAGCAGAGTGATGTCATGTGGACTGTGTTTTGTGGTGCTTTGCCTTGTTTCAGCATCAATATCTAACCCTTCAAACATGCCACAAAAAAGTCAACGAAACACATGCATACGGATCATTAAAATGTCTCTATTATGATATAGCCACAAATGTTAAAATCTTGAATTGCACCTGTTATGTATGGGAATATATGGGTCTACTTTATTTCATTGCGCATTGATAGTGATTGTTTTAATAGTAATATGCACATGCGCATTAGTCTGTATTGAGTCTTCACAAGTTCACTAAAGGAGCCACGGCTCGTTAAATGGCAACTCTTGTGTCCGTGCTTTATTGTAGCACATAAGGTTGAATGTGTGTGTGTAACTTACAACCGAGTAATAACTGCATACACAACAATTGGCGACGAGGATCTGTGAAGAATCCAAGCGGAGCTTGACTTTAACTCGTGAGGAAAGTGGAGAAACTTCGATGGCGAGAAGATACCCACCGAGAGGGAAGCAAGCGCGTGAGTGATGTTCTCTGGCGAGCTAAACTGCTATTGACTGTGATAGAAGCTAGCACATTGAAACGCGGAGGAAAATGTCACAAAATCAGCCAAACCCGACGGTAAATACCGCGCCAACCATGGCAGGGATAATCGGAAGAATGGACAGTTTTGATAGTGCGGCGGAGGACTGGACAACATACATTGAGAGGTTGGATCAGTACTTTGTTGCAAACGACATTCCAAACAGCAAAAAGGTAGCTGTACTGCTTAGTGTAATGGGAGCTAAGACATATAATTTGCTGCGCAGCCTAATGACTCCAGATAAACCTGCTGATAAGTCGTACACAGCCATTGTTACTGCGTTAGAGACTCATCTGAATCCGAAGCCTCTCGTCATTGCTGAGCGTTTTAAATTTCATAAACGAAACCAGTTGAAGACAGAGTCTATTGCTGAATTCGTGGCAGAGTTGAGGAGACTGTCTGAGCATTGTTCATTTGGAAGAAATCTATTAGATTCACTGCGAGACAGATTTGTGTGCGGGCTGATCAACGAAAATATACAGAAACGCCTGTTAACAGAAAAAGACCTGACGCTGAAACGTGCCATTGAGCTCGCGACGTCAATGGAAGCTGCTGCCAAAGGCGCTACCGAGCTGCAACAGCAGATGGCGCAAGAATGCCATGTACACGAGTGCAATGTGCACAAGATAGACAAAAGACAACAGAGAAGTGATGCATGTCATTGCTGTGGCAAGAAGTCACACACTCCATCTGAATGTTGGTTTAAAGATAAAGAATGCAACAAATGCCAGAAAACAGGTCACATACAGAAAATGTCACAAAATCAAAATGAGAGAAAAAGTGAAAGAGAAAAAGTTCCACAAACGAAAAGATAAACAAAGAGAAGTACATGACATTGAAACTTGCTCTTCTGACACAGATAGTGCACAAGACCTAGCCTGCTTTGATGTATGCTCATTGAAAAGACCCAACAGGGGAATTATATGGGTTTCACCTAAAGTGGAGGGGAAAACACTGACCATGGAGTTAGATACTGGATCTGCATTGTCAGTCATCTCCAAAAAGGATTACCAGGCACACTTCTCACATCTAAAATTACAGTCTACTGATGTAATGCTCAAAACTTACACAGGGGAGCGCATAGCCCCAATGGGCGTGGTCAAGGTGAAGGTACACTACAGCGATCAACGCCATGTGCTGTCCCTGTATGTTGTTGAGAGAGGAGGTGCGCCCCTGTTTGGCCGTGAATGGCTTCGTGAGATACAATTGGATTGGCAGTCAATTAAAGAAATGCAAGCAACAGTGACCAAAAAGCAGAGCACCGGCTCTACAACTGAAAAATTGAATAAAATACTTACCAATGCAGGAGAAGTTTTTCAAGATGGCATAGGCACACTTAAACACCTGAAAGCCCAGATTGTGCTGGAAGATGACGCTGTTCCCAAATTCCACAAGGCGCGCCAGGTTCCATACGCTCTCCGCCCCAAAGTGGAAAATGAACTCCAAAGGCTGGAAAATGAGGGCATCTTATCGAAAGTGGACTGGTCTGAATGGGCAACGCCAATAGTGCCAGTGGTAAAGGGAAATGGCTCAGTTCGCCTCTGCGGAGATTTCAAGGTCACAGTCAATCCGGTCCTGAAGGCGGAACAGTACCCTCTACCGCGTATTGATGACATCTTTGCAGCGCTGGGCCAAGGTAAGCGATTCTCCAAGATTGACCTAGCACAAGCGTACTTACAGATGGAGATGGAGGAGTCGTCTAAAAAGTACTTGACCATCAATACCTCCAAAGGTCTCTATCAGTACAACCGCCTGGTCTTCGGCATCGCTTCAGCACCGGCAATCTGGCAGAAAGCAATGGAGCAAGTCCTACAGGGCATACCGAATACACAGTGCTATTTGGATGACATAGTCATTACAGGAGAAAATGACGACGCACACCTTGAAAATCTGGAAAAAGTGCTCAAAAGATTGGATGAATTTGGATTACGGGCCAACAAAGCAAAATGTGAATTCTTTCAAGATGAAATTGAATACTGTGGCCACAAAATTGACAAAAACGGGCTACACAAATGCAAAGACAAAATTGACGCTGTATTGAAGGCCCCACCTCCACAGAATGTTTCTCAACTGAGATCTTTCTTGGGCCTAGTAAATTATTACCGAAAATTCTTGCCCAACCTGTCCTCAGTGCTACACCCCTTGAATTGCTTACTCCAACTTGGCAATAAGTGGCACTGGTCCCAGGACTGTGAAAAGGCCTTCAAGCAAGCAAAGGAGTTAGTGACATCAGACAATGTCTTAACTCACTATGACCCCCAAGTGCCTCTCAAGCTAGCATGTGATGCTTCGCCTTACGGAATCGGAGCCGTGCTATCACACCGATTCAATGATGGAACAGAGCGACCAATAGCATTTGCCTCTCGATCTCTGAATACAGCTGAGCGTAACTATGCGCAAATTGACAGAGAAGCTCTTAGTCTGGTCTGGGGAGTGAAAAAGTTCAACCAATATCTTTATGGTAAGCACTTTACCCTCCTCACGGATCATAAACCCCTTGTTTCCATCTTTAATCCAGCTAAGGGAGTGCCAGCCATGGCCGCTGCACGACTGCAACGGTGGGCTTTGTTCCTGAGTGCTCACACCTACAGCATTGAGTACAAGGGCACACAACATCATGGGAACGCTGACGGGCTGTCCCGTTTGCCACTACAAGTCGCACCGCCAGTAAAGACCAAGGAAGCTGTGGATATGTTCCAGATGGCACAAGTGGATCCTCTACCAGTCACAAGTGAGGAGATCGCACGAGAGACAGGCCGCGACCCTGTCTTGTCCAAAGTCTACGAGTTGACGCTGAAAGGCTGGCCACGCCACGGTGACTCATCCTTACCGGGCTATTCAAGTCGACGAGAACAGCTCACAGTGCATCAAGGATGCATTTTGTGGGGGGCGAGGGTAGTCATACCACCGAAGCTGCGCCAGAGGGTTCTCTCTGTGATACATGAGGGACACTTAGGCGTGGTGAAAATGAAAGGCCTTGCAAGGAGCTTTGTATGGTGGCCTGGAATCGATGAAAAGCTTGAAGAACTAGCCAAGACATGCTATGGGTGTCAACAGACCCAAAAGTCTCCACCAACAGCCCCACTGCATGTGTGGGAATGGCCTACAAAACCATGGCAACGTGTGCACATTGACTACGCAGGACCTTTCCTTGACCACATGTACCTAGTCGTTGTTGATGCGCACTCAAAGTGGCCTGAGGTTTTCTGCACAAAGACCGCAACCTCTGCAAAGACAGTTGAACTCTTACGGGCCCTGTTCGCACGCACAGGCCTTCCGCATCAGATCGTGAGTGACAACGGAACACCTTTCACCGCCGAAGAGTTTCAGCGCTTTGTTAGAAAGAACGGCATACAACACACCACCATTGTGCCGTACCATCCAGCTTCTAACGGCCAAGCTGAACGTTTCATTCAAACTTTCAAACATTCAATAAAGGCCATGGATAAAGACACAGCATCGCTGCGGCAGAAGATTGCAAACTTTCTGCTGGCCTATCGCAACAGCACCCATGCTGTAACAGGACAGACCCCCGCTATGCTCTTCCTAGGGCGTCCCCTGCGATCACGCTTAGACTTACTGAAACCCAGTCTACAGCAACATGTACAGAAGAAACAGTCTGAATCTGCTCTCCGATCCCAGACACGCTCATTGCGTACATTCCAAGTGGGACAACAGGTGATAGCCAAAGACTACCGCAATAAAGGACAAAAGTGGCAGACTGGCACCATCGTTTCACAAACAGGACCGTTGACCTACCAAGTGAAAGTCGGGCAGGACCTAGTGTGGCGTAGACACGTGGATCAGCTGTTGGATGCATCTGGATCGACAAGCGTAGATGCCAACGATACGCCATTCCATGGTGACTTCGAGTTCAGTGACGAAGCCCAAGACACCGGCGGCCCTGAAGATGATGCAGGTGGCTCTGCACCAGCGTCACCTGTTCCGCAACGTCCTGCTGTGAACCCTGTTCCTCAACGTCCTGCTGTGAACCCTGTTCCGCAAAGTCCTATTGCGAACACTTCACCAGTGAGGCGTTACCCCGAAAGGATTAGGAGACCTCCCGAGAGATTCCAGGACTGAGACAGATTGAGAGTAGATAAATAGTTAGGGTTTAGTTAGTTTTAGTTATTAATACTCAGGTAAAGCAGTTTAGTTAAATGGGGATATCAATGCTGGAAGGGAGGAGTGTTATGTATGGGAATATATGGGTCTACTTTATTTCATTGCGCATTGATAGTGATTGTTTTAATAGTAATATGCACATGCGCATTAGTCTGTATTGAGTCTTCACAAGTTCACTAAAGGAGCCACGGCTCGTTAAATGGCAACTCTTGTGTCCGTGCTTTATTGTAGCACATAAGGTTGAATGTGTGTGTGTAACTTACAACCGAGTAATAGCAGCATACACAACAGCACCATTTTTTATTTTCTGTTTGTTTGGCTATCTTGTGGAAATATAAAGCATGTGACAATAAACATAAAAATGCAACTGCAGGCCTTTCACCTCTTTTATGCACCATTAATGAATGCATTTCCAAATATTATTATATTATTATAGATTGTTAAGTGACATTCATCTACAATAACAGTGTCTAATTTAACCTA
>NC_085878.1:46834987-46859987 GCF_034702125.1 Engraulis encrasicolus
CAGAACACCAGCAACGGTCTCCAGTGTCCACTTGCTTTCCTCATTGCACCTTCTTGCTTTCTCGCATCCTTTGTTTCTTTATTTTTTTGTCTTTTCCGTGTCCTTTCTGTGCACTCTTGCTGTGTATTCTCTCTCTCTATGTGTGTGTATCTCTAATTTCTACCAGCTTGTTGTCATTCATTTTATGGAAGCCACTGCCATCTTTTACTTTCGCATAATCATATATCCACAGACAGAGCCTTCAGTATACACCATGCATTTGGAGTTTGGAGTTCATATGTTTCTGGGAGACTACATTTCATTTTTCAAGAAATTTCATTTTTCAAAGAAAGACTTCAGTCATATTTTCAGGTTAAGATGAAATAGTATTAAGTTAACTTTCGCTGTGTGTAAAATCCTCTTATAGAAGAAACGCAAGGACGACCGCGCCTTTTGCTGTTACATTTGCGAGTCTGGCTTGCGAGTAGACTGTGGCACCCTAGAGCATTGACTCTATTTTTTTTGTCTACGGCTTTTAAAAAGAAAAACTAATTTTCCTCTGCCTTGGTTGACTTCCTCTGAACATTGAATCAAGAATGACAAGCCAACTCGGCGCACAGCATTCTGGGAGACTGTTTTGCTCACTGTGCAAGTCCCATATTGAATGTCACTGCTTTCTAGCTGGCTGCTGTTTTAATGAAACTAATACAAGGTTTTTTTAGCGGTAGCGAGGTGGAGGAAGTGTTTGATGTAACAAGCAGGTAGCGTTCCACTTTATGACAAGTGCAGCAACCAGCTCAGCTGCCTGCATTCTGCACCACACTCAGCTGAACACTTTCATTTGGCTTTTCTGTTTTCGAAATGGGTTCTGGAGCAATAAGCAAAATCACCCTCCAGCTCAATCAGACTAGCTTCAGAGCATATTCTCGCACAAGCAGATTAGCATCTGGTGTTGAATCACACACTAAAGCTACAACCTGAAGCTAATAAAAGACAGACTTTCAGTGCACTGAAGAGTATCTTTGACTATTGGCAGATGTAGTTCAACTAAAACTAACTTCACAAATCACTGTGACTTAACATTTTAGATGTTCACGTGAGGTTGTATAATTTATGTTTTTGTTACTGTGTGAGATTGTGTGTAGGCTACAGTATCAAGTCAAGTCAAGTCGGTTTTTTTGTCAATTTCTTTACATGCACTGATCATACAAAGAATTGAAATTACGTTTCTTACTTGCATTACATGCAGACATAGAAATAGACTTTAGATGTGGAAGTTAGACATAGACAGTACACGTAAGACTACATTACACCTAGAGTACCTATACAATACCTTACAGACATATAAAGTGCAGACTGGGGAACAGCAGACATACATAGAACATTTATTAAGAAGAGGTATTGTTGTACATTTCCAGTAATGTCCTATTATGTAGGTGAATGTCTAGATATGTCATCACTTTAAGTCATATGCAGAAGGTCTATGTCAGTCAGGGGTGCGATTTACTTGGTTGCAATGCAATTTCACATTGGCAACCTACTAAGTTGTTCACTGGTTGGAAGCTAAGCTTTTCAGAAGCAGGGCCCAGGCCAGTTGGAGAACACGTTGCTTTTTGGAGGGTTTTCATCCCTCGGTCGACCCTGTTTCCAATACAAATATGACCACTACTAAATATGACCACTGCTGAAGAACCATTGTCTTTTTCTTACATGTCTGCCCGAATGTTTTGTATTTTAACAAATGAACATACACAGACAGCCATCATGGGAAGACCGAGAGCAGACCAAGGGGGAAAAAAGAGAACCAACAGAAATATCCAAACCCAGTCACTCTGCTGCTGCCAAACTCATTTTCTTCCGCAACCGCCTGCAGCTCTCAAAGAGTAAGTGTCCTCTCAAAGATCTCTCTCTCTCTCTCTCTCTCTCTCTCTCTCTCTCTCTCTCTCTCTCTCTCTCTCTCTCTCTCTCTCTCTCTCTCTCTCTCTCGCTCCCTCTCTCTCGTCTATCTCTCCATCTCTCACTCTACTTCTCTCTCTCACTCCCCCATATCTTTCATTTTTCTCTCTCCCCCATCTTTTTCTTTTCCGTTTCCCCACAGGCACACACACATTTCACACCTCCTTTATCTTCAGATGGTCCAATCAAAATGGTGTCCCCCCATGGGGCTTAACCTGAGTTGGGTGATCATTTCTGAATTCTCGGCAGTGTCCTCGTCCTCGTCCTCCTCCTACTACTCCCATGGGAGTCATGCTTGGCCGTGTGCCACCATCTCCGGAGGATGTTTACAGTATTTAAACTTCGGAGTTTGGAGTTACAGGCTAATGTTGTTTATATGTAAACGTAGTTCTGGAGGAAGTCCGTAACGCACGTATTTAAACCCCTCTTTCACCTGTCATACGCGAAGGCTTCCCAAATTGACCCGAATGCAAATCTAATCCTGCATGAGCGCCGTTTAAAACATTCCAGGACCAAGGCCAGCTAACATGTCAAACATACAATTGTACACCAAACACTCAAGGACAAGCTTGTGAAATGACTATTATCTGTATTACTGTCTGATTCACAATGGTGAGAGTGTGAACATTCTGATTGAACATCAGTTAAGTCCAGCCTCCCTCTCCTCCCATACTACCCACAATTCTGCAACTGATTTCAGTGCTTCCATTTTTGGTGATATTCATACTTGGCAACCTTTGGTACAAATCCCTTTTAATACATTATGGAAGGCACTACAGCTATACAAAAAACACATCTTATACTGTATGTTGTATGTATACTGACTTATACTGTATGTATAGTCAGAGGTGCATCCTGGCACCAGGCTGGGCAGCCGCTTGGATAGTGAACAACAGCCCACACTTTTCCACAGTACTAGTCATTTTGGTTCAAATGTTCATTCTTCTGAATATTTGCTTGGGGTCCCAGCTGACCCTAGAGTCGTCTCTGCTTACAGTGCAGTTTATGGCTGTTCACATTTGCATTCTGTGATATACAGTCATTCCATTTTTTGCCTGCACGCTTTGCAGTAGCCTACTTCTTGTTTTTGACTCAGATAAATCTTTTTCTGCCTCTGACTGCTAAAGTAACAGAGCTGAGGGTATCAGCCAAACAATGTGAGGGAGAATCAATACAAACAATCAAATGCAATTATTGTACACAAAAAAATGCTGTGCCAAGAATTTGTCACAATAGGAAAAGCAACCTTGATATGAAACACGTTGAGTCAGGAAGTACAGCGCCATCTTGTCGACGCCTTCGGGGTGCTATTTTGCGATTAGTGAGACCAGATCTGAGAGTCAATGGGAAAAATGAATGGGGAAACTGAGTATAGGATGGGAGGGAACCCAGCGGTTGTGAAAACCATATGGTTGAAACCACCTTGAAAAACTGATCAATCTAGACTACTTGGTTGTGTGATACAAATCAAAATAAAGCTTTTTTAAGCCACTTTTCTCACGGTTTCTTTTGACAGAGCGCAGACGAAGTAGTTCCATAACGGCACGAGAGCAACGGCTATTCACAACTGAGCATGCGCATCATTTCGCGTGCGCCGATGCAGCCAGATGATTGAATCACTGGCAACGCAGCTCAGCAGGCACATTGGCTCTTGTTACCAGAAACGCGGGAGATGTGCGGGTAGACGCCATATTTGCGTGACGAATCTTCACCGTTAATTTCTATGGACACCTAACGATTCTGACATATCTCTCCTTCCTAAAAAAATCTCTGGTTTAGTGTCCATAACCAGAGTCATTCCACCCTCATCATACTATATTTCATAGCCAGATCATCATCTTCTTCTTCTTCTTCGTCTTCGTCTTCTTCTTTTTCGTCTTCGTCTTCTTCTTTATCTTCTTCTTCTTCTTCTTCTTCTTCTTCTTCTTCTTCTTCTTCTTCTTCTTCTTCTTCTTCGACATTTTCATTGTTAAGTTCACCAAATAAATTATGCTTTAACCTCCGCCGTCAGCCAGGTGAAGACGCTCTAGCCCTCATTTTCAGGTGCACAACACACACACACACACACACACACACACACACACACACACACACACACACACACACACACACACACACACACACACACACACACACACACACACACACACACACACACACACACACACACACACACACGCCACTTCTAATCCTGCTGCCTGTGATGCTGCCTCTCTCTTCCTTCTGCTGTTTCTCTCTCGTCTCTTCTCTTCCCAACGCTGCTACACTCTCGCTCCTCTCCTCTGTGATTATTCCTCTCGCTCCTTGGAAGAGAGATAGCGAGAAGCAAGGCAAGGGCCATGGCACTCAGGCTGTTTGTGTGTGTGTGTGTGTGTGTGTGTGTGTGTGTGTGTGTGTGTGTGTGTGTGTGTGTGTGTGTGTGTGTGTGTGTGTGTGTGTGTGTGTGTGTGTGTGATTACTAATGCAGCAGCAGTCAATGTGGCCACCAGGTTAAACCAGCAATCAGCTCTCGCTAAATAACATCATTCACACACAAATACAAACAGACGCTCACACACACACAAACACACACACACACACACACACACACACACACACACACACACACACACACACACACACACACACACACACACACACACACACACACACACACACACACACACACACACACACAACCATAAAATCACACACAAACAAATACGCAGTCACATGTACAAAATGTGCATGTTTGGAAATGCTAAAGGCACAGGTTTTTTTTCTTTCTATGCGGAGGCAGGCACGGTCCACAACTACACAATAAATAACATCTCTCGCCATCACCCTTCCCATGAATAACATCATTCCAGGGCACTCCTCACTCCTCCAGTGCACAGCATTGCTGCATACTAACTAGTCCCATTCAAATACTGTTAGATATATAAACAGACATGGAAATGCATTCAGACACACAGAAATAAACAGAAATAAACCACACACTCCCATCCCTCTCTCTCTCTCTCTCTCTCTCTCTCTCTCTCTGTGTCACTGAGAGAGTGCGAGACATTTTATCATTTTAATATCTGTCAAATACGTTCTACAGCTGATCTTGCAAATTTAACGCAAAATTCACAGGCATCAGCATAAAACCAATCTAAAACACTTCATGAGCATTGACCTACGCTGAAGGGAAAAAAATAAACAAATATTCATAAATAAATAAAAAGTCTGAAATTCAATACATCAGATGAGGAAACGTGTGAGAGTGCATACTCCATAAGCAAACACACACACACACACACACGCACGCACGCACACACACACACACACACACACACACACACACACACACACACACACACACACACACACACACACACACACACACACACACACTCAAGCACACAAAATACACTTTTACACACCCTATAAAACTTCAACACAAAAGTCCATGTTGAGCAAAAAAACTGTGTTTGACCTTGCCCCACTACACAGAGGGGTTGTGACCAGACACGCTGCAAAAGCTCTGCAGACAACAGCGAGTATTGGGGGTCAAAACTGATTTGTCCCATGGTGCAACCACTCCACACACACACACACACACACACACACACACACACACACACACACACACACACACACACACACACACACACACACACACACACACACACACACACACACACACACTTGTTCCAGATGGCACCCCTTCACTGTGGAGCAATCACACACACACACACACACACACACACACACACACACACACACACACACACACACACACACACACACACACACACACACACACACACACACACACACACGCACGCACACACGCACACACACACACGCACGCACACACACACACACACACACACCCTTGAGCAGACAACTCTGAACCTCGATAGCTTTCCATTTGCTGGTCCTGTATAAATCCAATCGTTTTTAATTTCACACTAATCAATTATTTGCTCAAGCCTACAACACCCGATCGGAAACTAGGGCCCAAGGCCAATGAACCTAAACAAAGAGGCCTCGTGGAGGAGAGAAAGTGGAAAAGGGAAGAAAAACTGTCTGAGAGATCTTTTTCTTGGCTACAGAGCCCACTGGGAAAGGATTTTTCATTGAAGCGTCCAAGAATTCAAGACAAAAAAAAAAACATAATCAATAGTGTTTTAAACCATTCATCAGGTTCCTAATGCACTGATATAATTCAGTGTACAAAGAGAACTTGGAGCCACAAACCAGGAGATAACAATTGCTATTGAACATGAAATACTACATTGAATTTTGTGTACCTACTAGGCTACTTCTAATGCTAATATTCTCAAATATCTCACATTTTCTAATATATCAGGGGCCTCATGTTCAAAGAAGTGCGTGGATTTCCTACGCGAAAATCTTGAAAGTTGCTTACGGACAAAAAAATCTGGATGTATTAATAAGTGCGTAACCAGGTTTTGCCGTGAAATCTTGCGCACATGCACGAGCACACGCTGGCCCAAGTCTCCGCCTTGCCTCCTCTCTTAAATATTCTATATGAATATTCTATGAACAGACCCATTCGTGTGCATTCATTGGTTGAAAGAATGGGAAGGGGAACGCGGGAAATACATTTCATGATGCGAGGTGAAGGCGCTGTTTCGGAGGTAGCCAATTTAAAAGGAAAAAGGCTGCGCGCAATAGCCTAACAAAATTACTTTTAGCGTGTACAAAATCAGACATTGGTAATACTTAATGTGATTACTGCCTTGTAAATATCAATTGGAGGGGGAAACCTGCATTGTAGGCCTACAGCAGTATAACATGACAGTTTTTTTCTGCAGTACATCAAAACACATTGCGATGAGGCAGCTGCCAAGGCTGCCGAGAAATAAACGTTTATGTCGGGTAAAAATATGAAAGATGACGCATGCACACATACGCCACATGTATGAACAACCTGCAGCTAATAGGCCTACTCAGTTAGAAATACACCTGTTTATTGATGGACTGATTTTACAGTAGCCTTATTAAAAGAGAAGACGAGCACTGCGGTGAAGACGTTCCCAACAAACGTGAGAAGACACATCACAGATGTCGTAGTCCAGAAAATATTCAATGTTTAATAGCTGCCAAGTACTTAAAATAATACTGCTGATGGGCATCCAATTTAAATTTAGTTGTAATTCCAGGATAGTTTCATAAGTCCGCTTCATTGTAACCAGCTGCCTCAACAATAATATGGTTGAGGTGGTTTTCTTCTTCTTCTTTTTAAATCACGCGCCTCAACATTCAAATCCACGTTAAACTGGCTGCATTTTTGCAATATTTCCGACCGAGTACAGCACATGTAGTTGCGCTGAATGCCTCTGTGTGCCGCCAAAAAGACGAAATGCACCAGTTACGGCAACTTCCACGCTTACGGCAACTTCCACAGCAGCCCTGAAATTCGCGTGGAGATCCGCAGTTTTCCACGTCTGTTTTAGTACACCTGAACTTGGCCGTGGAAAACAACTTAAGTAGTTTTTTGTCTGTAAGTGAGCTTCATACATGAGGCCCCAGAGCACAGCTTTTTTCAACTGCTTACGCAAAAAATATATCTATTTGTAAAACCTAGCGCTCAGAGTTCACAACTATAAGTTGACGAAAACCTACCACTAACTCTCAGCCTTGATACTTTTTGCAAATCAATAAACACAATGCCTATGCCTATACACACCACACAGAAGTTTTAATATCATTGGAAATGTTTATTGTGTCAGGTAAATGTATGCTTTTGAAATATGTAGTAAAAGTATTTAAAACTGTTACAATTTGACGAAGTGAGAACCTGTTTGGGATTTTGCATAAGCAGTAGTTGAATTTGTGAGCTGATATTTGGGATAACACAGCAGTTGTTACTCCCCCCCCCCCCCCCCCCCCCCCCAAAAAAAAAAAAAAACCCTTAACTACAAGGAATTTTCCATTCCTCTTTACTAAGTTGGGACACAGGTCACCTCCAAAGCACTTAGACTAAGAGGTCTGCAATAGTGCAAAAGCTGATGTTTATTGCTATGCTGTGGTTAAAGAGTAAGATTGACATTGTAGCATTTTTGCGGCCAGACAGAATGTTCTAGATAGATGTAAGTGGATTGTGGCTGAATTGGCTCTTCAGTTGTGATGGTGGTGGTTGAAGAAGGCTAGGGGGCAGATTGGATAGGAGGACAAGGGGTAGACCAAAGAAGTGGTGGTGCGGTGCGGTGTGTGTGTGTGTGTGTGTGTGTGTGTACTGCACCAATCTACCTTCGTGAGGCCACTGCTCCATATGGGGCCTTCAGCCTGCACCCCAGATGTTTTGACCCCTTTTGCTGGGATGCTGTTACTGGTAAACTTAAAGTGTACAACATTCCATCACTCACAGGTCAAGGTTAGGGATTGTTTTGGTTTGGGCACAGTTTAGCAGTCTTTAGCATTTTTTAGGGTTAATATGAATAGAAGTCAATGGAAGGGCCCCACAAAGATATTAAGGTGGGGCTGTGTATGTGTGTGCATGCTTGAGTGCATGCCTGCGTGCATGTGTGTGTGTGTGTGTGTGTGTGTGTGTGTGTGTGTGTGTGTGTGTGTGTGTGTGTGTGTGTGTGTGTGTGTGTGTGTGTGTGTGTGTGTGTGTGTGTGTGTGTGTGTTTGCATGCGTGCGTGCGTGCATGTGTGTGTATTAGGAGGGGGTTGGGGGTCAAAGCAAATGTCACAGCAATCTGCCTTTCTTTTTGCTTTTTGGTCTCTTCTGTCCTCCATATATGATTTTCTCTCTCTCTCTCTCATTCTCTCTCTCTCTCTCTCTCTCTCTCGCTGAGTGTCTCTCCACCGTAATGAAGTCTGTCTGCCAGGCCGGCCTTGTGTTGACTGCCTGGCCTGATAGTTGCTTATTTGGGGGAGCCTCTCTGGCACTCTGTGTGGTGCTGCAGCCTTGACAAGGCCTAATTATGGGGCTGAGGAGGCTGGGGAGGGCACCAAATTGCAGCCCCCATTCTGTGCTTCACTCCTGCTTTCTTTCTCTCTCTCTCTCTCTCTCTCTCTGCAATCCTCACCCCACACCTCTCCTCTCTATTTTTCTCCCTCCATCTCTTCTTCAATTTAACACTCACCCTCCCACTATCATCCTATTTTTCTCTTTCTCTCTTACACAGTTTTCCTCTCCTCTGTTTTATATATCTTTTTTCTCTCTCTTTTACATTTCTTTCCTTTTCCCTCCTTCTATCCCTTCTTCACGAGTACAGCCGTCATGTCTCTCCTGCTCCCGTGGCCCTACTATTATCTTCCCCCCAGCCCTCTGCTCTGCTCTCCTCCCCTTCATCTTGTACACCCTCTTCTTCTTTCTTTCTCTCTCTCTCTCTCTCTCTCTCTCTCTCTCTCTCTCTCTCTCTCTCTCTCTCTGTGTCTCTCTCTCTCTCTCCCCAGCACCAGAACAGGTTTCTCCTTGCACAGACTGGGGGTGTCTTCAGCATGCCAAGCAGTACCAGCTCAGCTACCCACCCACCCACCCACCAACCCGCCATCACCGCTCACCTCCCCATACGCCTCCTCTGCTCCCCCTGTCCCCTCACTTCTCCACCACCACTACCTCAAGCCCTGCCACCCTATCCCACTCTCCCCACACCCTCCCCAATGCTCCCTCTCCTCTCCTGGCCCACCCTCACCTCCACCCAATGCCATTCTCTGCATTCGGCAACACTGCGTCTCCTCTCCTCTCTCCTGTCCTGTCCTCTCCTCGCTGCCTCGCTCCCCGTCGATGCTCCATGACAATGCTCATAATGGGTTCATCAGAAATCCCACGCGGCAAAGCCGGGGTGTCAGCGTGTTCACATCTCAACGCACCAGAAACTGCTGACACTCGTAACAAATGGAAGAGGAGGAGGAGGTGGTGGAGGGAGGAAGCAAACGAGAGAAAGAAGGGAAAAAAAGAGAAAAATAGACAGAGGGAGAGAGAGAACAAGAGATGAGGGTAAGAGGAGAGACACGGTACAAGGGATGAGGAGGGCAGACAGAGAGAGAGAGAGAAATAGAGAGACAGAGAGAGAGAGCATGGCAGAGAGAACAATTGATGATGGAAGAGAGAGAACAGAGAAAGCAAAAGCGATAAGAGGGGACTGACAGGGAGAAAGACAGAAAGACAGGTAGAGAGAGAGAGAGAGAGAGAGAGAGAGAGAGAGAGAGAGAGAGAGAGAGAGAGAGAGAGAGAGAGAGAGAGAGAGAGAGAGTGGAAAGGATAAGGGGAGGGCAAGCAGGAGAGACACATCGGTACGGTATGTCTGAAGAGCTGTGGACTATACGGGGCGTGTTGAACACACACGACTGCTTCTCCGTCGCTCCCATCATGGCTGCGGAGACAGACGATAAATGTGTGTATAGATCTGCCGTGGGAGCGAGAGAGAAAAAAATAATGAGAAATGACTTTGGAATGAGTTTTAAATTATAGCTCTTTGGATGCAGCGAAAAAAGGCCTGTCAATATCAGTGAGCGGGCTCTCTCTCTCTCTCTCTCTCTCTTACACATACACACACACATACACAGAGACGAGAGAGAGAGAAAAGAGTAGGGAGGGATTTTGTTTTGGTTCATCACTGATTACCGTCGTAATCCTCCGTCCTCGCTCCACTCCGGACGCACGCACACACACACACACACACACACACACACACACACACACACACACACACACACACACACACACACACAGAGGCCGTTTGCACACACCGTCCACGTTCGTCTTTGTGCGCAGCTCACTATGATTGCCTTACATTTAAGCGCCATTCTGTCAGGGCTTTGTACCGACAAATGCTTTTCCAATACCAATCACGGCCGAGCACACCTCATTTAAATCTGTGAAAGAGGTTTTGATTCCATCAGCAAAATGTTCTGGGAGAGACGAAGCGCAGGGGCCATTCAATAACGCGGTGATGTGCAGAGAGGAGAAGAAGAAAAAAAATTGTGGTTAGGAATATTCTCGTCTCTGCCTCAGCCCTTTAGCCTGCATCTCATCAGCGGAGGTAGCAGTGCAGCAACCCCCTTTTCCACGTTCCGCCAAAGATAGCTACCACTGTACTCCAAACACAAGCCAAGCTTGTGGCCTCCAGAGAAATTCAGCATTTCCCTTTTTATTTTCGGACCTTAGCCTCGATCAGCAACAGCTTCTGTTTCATGAATAATCCACACAGACCTGTGGCCTCCAAAAAAGGGAAGAAATTCAACATTTTTGTTTTATTTTCAGACATTTACCTCAGGAATGGCTTGAGCTATATGAATATTCACAACATGCATATTGTGACCTTCAATGGCAGGGCTAAGTAGTGGCTTGCATATCAAATAAAAAAAGGAAAAAGGAACCTACTGAAAGGACACTTGAGAAGGACATTTTCCACACTGCGTCCTGAAATAGATTACTTATACGCAATATGCTGTCTACTGGCTGAATTATAGCTGTTGAAAAATGAAAAGGTATCTGCAAATCACAGACAATAGCTTCAAATTGGCATTGCCGCTATTATCACACACGCCATCTAGTCTTTCAAAGGGAAGTATCAGTAAAACATAATAGAGTTTAGAAGCTTTATTGACACAGATCAGCTAATAGACCCCTGTTTGTACACAGATGTGATGTAATTGGGCTTGCGCATGCCTTGTTGGAACAGAATTGACACTTGTAAAATTATTCTTTTTTTTAAATAGCTAGGAGTTTTTTTCCGAAATAAGAACATGGATAGTCACGATAACCTCAGATATGTCCTGTCGGTACATTTAATTTCTTGATACCACAATGCTTCTGGAACAGCCTATTCTCTCTCAGAATAGTGTAACAAGTGCACTTTTTAGGATCTATATTTTTTACAACCGTTTACGCTTCAGGACGGTAGATCTTCTCTCTTTAGGGCCTGCACTGTGTGTGTGTGTGTGTGTGTGTTTAAGTCAACAATGCACGCGCCACGTGTCAGTGGTTACGTAACTTCTAAAGGGGTCAATATAACACAGGCAATCTACACATGGGTTCTCAGCGTTTATCAACACGATATGAGGAGGGGCAACACTGGCAGCCAACCATGTGAGCTCATTTTTTGACAGACAGCGGTTTCCAACAATCAGAGGTTGAGTTGTGCGCAGCTAGGTTCGCGCAGTCAGGTTATAAACAAAATGTAAAACCCATGTATACTTTCAAAGGGAAGCATCAGTAAAACGGAGTAAAGAGTATAGCTTATTGGCACAGAATACCTAAAATCATCCCACATGTATACTTTGAAGGAGAAGTATCAGTAAAACAGACTAGAAAAATAACTTTACACAGACAGAAAAGCTAATATCACACATGCTGTCTATAATTTGAAAGAGAAGAGCATGCCAAAGAATTCTGGGTGACATGATGGTATGTTCCTCTAAACTAATTTTGTCAAGATGAAAAGAATAACAATGTACAAAATAGGCTTGGTATATTCACAAATAAGTGCACATCTTCAGATATCAATCAACAACTCCATTAATTTGTAATTTGTATTTAACAACTTTGGTAGCTGCTAGCTTCCTGTTAGCAAATGATGGTTATTTTGATTATTACATTACATCACATTACATTACACTAGATCATATTGCATTGGGCAGACCAAAGCACATAATCATAGCCAACGTTAACTAGCAGATACAAAGTGCACAGGAAATATACAGACTAACAAGAAGGGTTAACAAAATACACTTAGCCTACTGAATTTACTTGTCTTGGCTAGTGAAGCACACTCACACATTCAGTGATGACAGAAACTTTATTTTAAAGCATTTAACTCTCATAATGCTTTCGGTCACGTTTGTCTGTCTGTTTGTTTTGTCTGTCAGCACGATAACTCAAAAACTGATCATCGGATTTGGATGAAACTTTGTGTAGGTATTGGTAAAGACCCAAGGAACAAGTGATTAAAATTCTGGTGGTGATCCGAATCACAAACCGGAACAAGGACTTTTTGATAGATTCTTCACCATTGCTGGCCTATAAATGTAGACGCCCCAAGTGACAGGGCGAAAACGGGCAAACTTTGGCTGTGCCCTGACTTTTGCCTGAGGCCTAGTAAATGCATCATCATTCAGTGAATCCCTCCTGGCTCCTGGTTTCTTCTTCTATTTTTCACTTTCACTTCAATTTCTATTGTCCTGATTTCTACTAAGACACGCTGGCAAATGGCATGTTCGATTGAAACCGAATGATGTCACTTTTTCCATTTTGTAACAAAAGACCAACCCATTTGTGAATTGGGGTGTTAGATTGTCCATGGCCACCTTTTAAGGACAAAAAAGGCAAAAGATCTAGAAAACATATATTGAATGCAAATATAGGACATTATTCCGTCCCTCAAAAAAAATATTTTGAAATAAAATAGAATAATTAAAGGGGTTGTTAAGAATTGTGAGCCCTGAGTCCCCTGAGCCCTCAAAAATCAGGCCTCTACTCGCTGTCCTTAGCAAGCTGCCCATCCCCCGTTGCTGGTGGGCTACCTGTCCCCCCTCCCTCTACTGCTCTGCTCTCTCTGCTTGACCTGTACACCGGTGATTTTCCACTCCTGGCCCTTGACTGTGTTGCTAGGGCCCCCCCGGCAACAGGCACACCCCCTGGCTCGGCACCCCGCTGTGCTGCCGTGTGCATATAGGGCCAGGACAGAGGTCAGACCTCAGACCACTGTTCGGACGGGGAATCTATGGGACCCAACTCTCTCTCTCTGCTCTTGGACGTATCGGGGTCCCAGCGTCCACTCGTGTACTCTTTGCTTGCCGTGCGTCTCTGAGAGTGAGTTAACTGTATTATGTTGTTACTGTATTATGACTGTCTTATTGTATTGTATGTTTACTGTACAGTTTGTATTGTCTAGTGACTGCATAGTATGTTGCTTATTCTCCATGCCACGGTTCTGCCAGAGAGTACATTGGCTCAGTAATGTACTGCTATGGTGGAGTAGTGCTTACATTTCACATGTTTCTGTGTAACGCATGCTCTGTGTGTCTGCTGTAGGCAGGCACATATCCATGCCCCAGGTCTGCACAGATACTATAGGTAGCTGTGTCATGTTGTCCCCTTCTCATTCCCCCTGCTTAAGATGGCTGCTTGTAGGCAGTCACCTTCATGTTCCCCCTCCCCCTTGGTAAGATAGCTGCTGTAGGCAGCTATCGTTTCCTCATTGTATATATTGTATATTGTATATAGTATTATGTGTATTTTCATTTATGTATATTTGCTTATGTCTTGTTTTGTTTCTTTACCTTTATAGTAAAACCACGGTTTCACTTCTACATCTGTGTGTGTCTGACTTCATTGGACATCTTCATACTGTTCTGGCCGGACAGCCTGTGGTGTTTGTTGTTACCTGCACCAGCCCCTATCATACAGTCCTTTTTCGGGTGCATCACACAGCACTATTTTTTTCATGGTCCCTCTCGCCGGATACAACATTTGCCACAGTGAAGATGTCCTTCCCTGAGGTCAGCGTTCGTCCTCGCCGTGAGCCCCACCAGCCTCGTAGGCTCGACGAGTTCCTGGTGACTCTGCCACAGCGACGTCTGCCCCAGGATCAGACACACACAGACATGGCCTTCCCCGTCACTGGAGACAGCAGGCCCCGGGAGGTGACACAGTCTCCCCCTGCTGCACAGACCCATGACACTTCGGCAGCGTTTCTTGCCGTCCTTCGTCAGCTACGAGAGGACAACAGGCAGATTCGGAGGGAGATGAGGGACGACTGCAGGAGGATGCGTGCAGACAATCGGCAGATGCAGGAGGAGAATCAGCAGCTGAAGAGAGATGTGCAGTTCCTCATGCAGCTGCACCAGGCTGGTCTCCAGGTGCCAGCAGCGACAGCACCAGAGCTTCGCCAGCATGCTCCAGGAGCAGAGGCACGTCCCCTTCCGCCTCCACCTGCATCGCCAGATGATGACTTCCCAACGCCTCCTTCACCAGTATTTTACGCCTCTGCTGCAGCAGCATCACCACCACGAGAGCCACGACTGCAGCAGCAGTCCTCTCTGGTGTATGCGGCACCACTGAAGCCTAGGAAGAGTCTGCATCAGCCGCCAGGTCAGACTTCCTCATCCCATCCTGTGCCCACACCTGGGTACACGGCTCCATATAGCCCACGCCACGCTTCATCTGCAGAGAGGCCACAGCCTGCGCCTCACTCATCAGCAGATCAGAGGGCCATGGGCTGGGGCCGGCACAGGCAGCCACAGTCTCCACGTCAGCCAGCGCGACTCCCATCTCCTCCCCATCAGGAGACGTCCTACAAGGGCCCGAAGATGAAGATTCCGCTGTTCACCGATGACGACCCCCGCCAGTTCAACCGGATGCAGCTCGCCCTCGACAACATCCTGCCCCCTGATGCCACGGAGCGGTTTAAATACCAGATCCTGCTCGACCACCTCAAGCTGGAGGATGCTCTGTTAGTAGCAGACGCCTACTGCCACAGCAGCTCCCCCTACAGCGACACCATGGCAGCTCTTACAAAGCTGTTTGGTCAGCCTCACAAGCTGGCCCTGAGGCAGATCAGCAGGGTCCTGGCAGAACCTCCCATCAGCAGCGGCGACCAGAGGGGCTTACGGAATTTTGCCCTCAAGATCCAGGCACTGGTGGGCATGCTTAACAAGATGGGCACACAGGAGCAGCTGGAGCTGAGGTGCGGCTCACACGTGTCTCGTCTGCTCCCAAAGCTGCCACACGAGCTGCGTGTGGCATTCAGGAGGCACGTGGGCCCTCACCGTGTTCCTGTTCCCACCTTGTTGGACTTCGCAGAGTGGTTGGAGCATGAAGTCCAGGTCCAGCTGGACGAGCAGTTGGACCCTCCCCCGAAGCCGGCAGAGAACCATTCGGGTCACCTGGAGGACATGCCAGCTCAGCAGAGCACAGTGTCACGCCCCACCACTGTCCTCTTAGCTGACTGCCCTGCCAAGTCATCAGGCACACACCAGTCATCATTGTCATCTTCCTCATCGTCATCTTCCTCATCATCGCCTTCATCTTCGTCATCTTCATCGTCGGCTCATCAGAGAGAGCCACAGAAGTTCTGTCCCTGCTGCAGGACAACAGAGCACTATTTCAACTTGTGCCCTGTATTCAAGTCCCTCACCACTCAGCAGCGAGTGAACTGGATTAAGGCTGGACAGAAGTGCTTGAGGTGTGGTCGGGACCATCAGACTGCCCAGTGTTTCCTGAAGGCTCGCTGTCGGCAGTGCAACTGCACCCACCTCGAAGTGCTTCACCTCCTGGGCGCCGACGAGTGCGGCAGCAAGTCTGATCAGTTCCTGTGTTTGTCTTTGTCTACGTCTGTTTTGTCCTTTTTCTTGGACTTTTTGAAACTATTCTTTAATTGTTCAATTCTTAAACTAGACTTTGACTTTTCTTTTTTGACTTTTTTGGACTTTTGGCATTATTCTTAACACTTAAGACTTCTTAACACTTATATCCTATGGATACACATCAGTACAGAAGTTCTGACAGCAAGAGACTTGTCTACACAAGAAACCAGTCGATCGCGCTACGGAAATCTGCAGGCTCTGTGAGCGTGGAAATCCCAAAGGAATTATTCTGCTTTCGCGGCCGGAGAGCTGGAGTCGCAGTGAGAACCAAGCGACGGGAGAACAAGTGGAAATTTAAACCCTCTGTGCCGGCGATCGTAATGGGAAATGTAAATTCATTGGTGAACAAAACTGATGAGCTGGCTGCCTTGGTAAAGAACCAAAAGCTTTATCGGGAGGCCAGTTTGATCTGCCTGACTGAGACGTGGCTGACTCAAAACACTCCGAATGCAAACGTGGATTTACCGGGATTCAGCACTGTCCGACTCGACAGGGATCTAGTAAAGTCCGGGAAGAAGAGAGGTGGTGGACTGTTGGTGTACATTAACAACAGATGGTGTAGCCCAGGACATGTGACTGTCAAAGAGAAAATCTGCAGCAAAGATGTGGAACTACTGGCGGTGAGTCTGCGTCCTTACTACGTGCCTAGAGAGTTCACACATGCCATCATTCTCTGTGTGTACGTACCGCCAAGAGCCCTGCCAGACATCGCATGTGACATAATCCACACAACAGTTGCGAGGCTTCAGACTCAACACGCAGATGCCTTCTTCGCAATTTCTGGTGACTTCAACCATGTTACACTAAACTCCACACTGACCAATTTCCACCAGCTTGTGCATTGCAACACCAGAAAAAACAGGACCATTGATTTACTCTATTCCAACGTGAGGGATGCATACATCTCCTCCCCCCTCCCCCCTCTGGGCTGCTCAGACCACAACCTCATTCATCTGCAGCCTGTGTACAAGCCGAAAGTGCAACGTTTACCCATCACCACACGCACTGTCAGGATGTGGACACCGGAAGCTGAGGAGGCTTTGAGAGACTGCTTTGAGTCGACTGATTGGGGTGTACTACAAGGCCATGGAAACCTGGAAGAGATAACAGAATGCACAACTGACTACATCAACTTCTGCAGGGATGTTGCCGTGCCCACCAGGACTGTGCGCTGCTACCCTAACCATAAACCCTGGGTGACCCGAGATGTGAAAGAGCTGTTGGACAGAAAGAAAAAGGCCTTTAGAGATGGCAACACAGTGGAGCTCAAGGGTGTGCAGAGGGAGCTCAAGGAAAGACTGAAGGAGGCCAAGAATGCATATGGCAGGAAGATAGAGGAGAAAATGGACAGCAACCCTAAAGAACTGTGGCGGGGCCTAAAGACAATGACAGGGTGTGAAGCCAAGAGTCGTGGAGCAGACGGCGATCGTAGCAGGGCAGACGATCTCAATAGCTTCTACAATCGGTTTAATTGTCCTGGTGGGACTGCCATTGTGAATGCTGCCAGCAAGGGGACAGACATTAACACCTCTGGATCACCCTACACACCTACCACGGACAACTTCACTCCCAGCACAGCACCCCCTCCTCCATCACACTTTGACCCTGCCAGGGGCTCTCCTCCCCCCGCACCACCTCTGAATGCTCATCAGCAATGACCCCACCCCCTGTGAACTCGCCTCCCCCCTTGATGAACCATCAGCCGGAAGAACTCTCACCATTCTACCCTCCCCCAAATCTCACCTCTGAACCAGCCCCCACCAGCACAGTATCACCTGGAGAAGACGGAACACACTCAATACACACACCCCCACCCCTGCAAAACCAGCAACCCCCCAATGTCACAGCTGAACAGGTCACAATCACACTTAAGAGGCTCAAAGTTAAGGCATCTGGCCCTGATGGTGTCTGTGCCAAATTACTGAAAACCTGTGCTGAGGAGCTAGGCCGGCCACTACAGTTCATTTTCAACAGAAGCCTAGAGGAGGGAAAAGTCCCTACACAGTGGAAGACATCCTGTCTCATCCCAGTTCCCAAAAAGCCACATCCCAAAGAGCTGAACGATTTCAGACCAGTTGCCCTCACCTCACACATAATGAAGACTTTCGAACGTGTGCTGTTGACCAACTTACTGAAGCCCCAGGTCCAACATGCTCTTGATCCCCTGCAGTTTGCCTATCAGGAGAGTGTGGGAGTTGAGGATGCTATCCTGTATCTGCTACACAGGGTGCATTCTCACCTGGACAAGAGAGACATGGCTGTGAGAATCATGTTCTTTGATTTCTCAAGTGCCTTTAACACCATCCAGCCACTCATGCTGAAGGACAAACTGCTGCGAATGGGAGTGGAAACAGGACTGGTGACATGGATAACTGACTACCTCACTGGGAGGCCCCAGTTCGTCAGGCTCGGCGACCATACATCCCAGACTGTAGTCAGTAACACGGGCGCGCCACAAGGGACGGTGCTCTCCCCTGTTTTGTTCACCCTGTACACCTCCGACTTCAGCTACAACACAGAGACCTGTCACATGCAGAAGTTCTCTGATGACACTGCTATTGTGGCGTGCATCAAGGATGGACAGGAAGGAGAGTACAGGGAACTGGTGGAGAACTTCGTCAGATGGTGCCAGGATAATCAGCTACAGCTGAATGCCACCAAAACAAAGGAGATGGTGGTCGACTTCAGAAGGACCTCCCCGCCACTGGTGCCTGTCTCTATTGAGGGAGAGACAGTGGAGACAGTTGACACCTACAAGTACCTAGGTGTACACCTGGACAACAAACTGGACTGGGCTGCTAATTCAGATGCTCTGTACAAGAAAGGACAGAGCAGGCTTTACTTCCTAAGGAAGCTCAGATCCTTCAACGTCTGCAACAGGCTCCTGCTGATGTTTTACCAGTCTGTCATGGCAAGTGTCCTTACCTATGCTATCGCCTGTTGGGGAGGTAGTATTAGGAAGAGGGACGCGGGGCGCCTTGACAGGCTGGTGAGGAAAGCTAGGTCTGTGGTGGGCATGGAATTGGAGGACCTCACTACAACAGCCGAAAACAGGACACTGAGCAGACTGGACTCCATACTGGAAAATGACAGACACCCCCTGCACCCGCTTCTGGCCAACCAGAGGAGCGTGTTCAGCTACAGACTCCGGGCCTTACCCTGCCGTACAGACAGACTACGGAAGTCATTTGTTCCTAGGGCCATCCAGCTCTTCAACACCACACAGAAAGACACGATGAAAGAGATTGTCATTGGTGACTGGACAGCCTAAACCACCCCCACCCCCTCCCGATTTTTTTTTTTTATCTCTACTGAACAGCTACACTTCACCCAACACCCACCCCCCCACCCCCACCCCCATGGAGCAATCGCCTGCACTACCTTGGACACTTTAAGGGACTGCTCAACACAGGACAATAAAGTCACTACACCCCACCTCAGCTACCTCACCTATCCCCTGGGATAGCATCTGTGAACTATTTAATTCTGCAATTTATTCTTACTGGACTATCTCAACCACTGAAAAAGCTACTGTGAACTGCCGTATTTTTATTTTTTATTACTTTTATTTTTTAACTGAGGGACTTCTACAATGCACAATCATTAGAACTATTTTGGCTCTTTTATGTGTACTGAACACTTTTATCTTGACTTTTTGTGTATATGTATGCAACATGATGCCCTACAAGAACCTTGTGTGTGTGTGTGTGTGTGTGTGTGTGTGTGTGTGTGTGTGTGTGTGTGTGTGTGTGTGTGTGTGTGTGTGTGTGTGTGTGTGTGTGTGTGACAATGTGTGTGTGTGTGTGTGTGGGGAGGGGGGGTTAGAGAGAGAGAGAGAGAGGATATGTGTGTGTGTGTGAGAGAGGGGGAGAGGGAAGGAGGGAGGGAGGGAGGGAGAGAGAGTGTGTGAGGCGATATACTTTTACTGTAATGTGCATTTATGTGTGTAAGTTCTTTGTGTACGTTTGGATTTGTGTATTTATGTAAGCTGACAGACACCTTAATTTCCTTCGGGATCAATAAAAGTACTCTACCAAGGCCTAGCCAAGTTACAGCAGTCAGCTCGTTGTCTGTTCACGGGGGCACAGACACCTGCTAGCCGTCATCAGTCTGCCAAGCGCCAGCGCCACACCTCAGGCAGGCTGGCTCAGGCAGCGGTTAGCAGGCATCATCGGAAGCCAACAGAGGACCCTGGTCGTCGAGCAGTCAGCTCAGCCAGCAGCCCAGCTGACAGCTCCAACTGGCGGTTCCCTCTTCGACAGCTTCACCACTCGTCTTCGGCTCAGGTTGTGCGTCGCAACATCAGCACCAGTGGCAGGAAGGAGCCACGACGCACACCTGCCAGAGCCCGTCATGGGGCGGCCACGGTCAGCGCCGCCATCAAGAGTCATTCCCCGAGTGTCCACCCCAGGTCAGCAGTTCCACACAGCTGTGTGGAGGAGCAGCAGGAGCAGCTTCACCAGCATCACCCTTCATCAGCATCGGAGCCTCACCGGTCCAGTCGTCGTGGGCAGATGGGGCGGCCCAGACACAGGACTTGTGACTCTAGTCATCACTCACCCCACACACCAGGAGCTTGTGGCAGTTGACAGCACGGCCTAGGTCTGGGACCAGATCACACGCCACCTGTCGTCTGACCCATCAGCCTCCCATCCTTTGACCTCACCACCAGTTTTCAACTTTGTTCCACAAAGTTGGGGGCGGCTGTTAAGAATTGTGGGCCCTGAGTCCCCTGAGCCCTCAAAAGTCAGGCCTCTGCTCACTGTCCTTAGCAAGCTGCCCATCCCCCGTTGCTGGTGGGCTACCTGTCCCCCCTCCCTCTACTGCTCTGCTCTCTCTGCTTGACCTGTACACCGGTGATTTTCCACTCCTGGCCCTTGACTGTGTTGCTAGGGCCCCCCGGCAACAGGCACACCCCCTGGCTCGGCACCCCGCTGTGCTGCCGTGTGCATATAGGGCCAGGACAGAGGTCAGACCTCAGACCACTGTTCGGACGGGGAATCTATGGGACCCAACTCTCTCTCTCTGCTCTTGGACGTATCGGGGTCCCAGCGTCCACTCGTGTACTCTTTGCTTGCCGTGCGTCTCTGAGAGTGAGTTAACTGTATTATGTTGTTACTGTATTATGACTGTCTTATTGTATTGTATGTTTACTGTACAGTTTGTATTGTCTTGTAGCTGCGTAGTATGTTGCTCATTCTCCATGTCGCGGTTCTGCCAAAGAGTACATTGGCTCAGTAATGTACTGCTGTGGTGGAGTAGTGCTTACATTTCACATGTTTCTGTGTAACGCATGCTCTGTGTGTCTGCTGTAGGCAGGCACATATCCATGCCCCAGGTCTGCACAGATACTATAGGTAGCTGTGTCATGTTGTCCCCTTCTCATTCCCCCTGCTTAAGATGGCTGCTTGTAGGCAGTCACCTTCATGTTCCCCCTCCCCCTTGGTAAGATAGCTGCTGTAGGCAGCTATCGTTTCCTCATTGTATATATTGTATATTGTATATAGTATTATGTGTATTTTCATTTATGTATATTTGCTTATGTCTTGTTTTGTTTCTTTACCTTTATAGTAAAACCACGGTTTCACTTCTACATCTGTGTGTGTCTGACTTCATTGGACATCTTCATACTGTTCTGGCCGGACAGCCTGTGGTGTTTGTTGTTACCTGCACCAGCCCCTATCATACAGTCCTTTTTCGGGTGCATCACACAGCACTATTTTTTTCAGGGGTTCCAGGTAGGATTAAACGTCTAATTAATCACTGTCCCGAATCAGCCGATGGTTATGTGAATCAATAGTAAATGAACAATGGCTCTGCGACCACTTCGGCGGTCCGCTGTCAGAAAACCCCAAATGCAACTTTTTGACAGAGCAGTCCGAAGAAGTGTTGTGGGAAACACTTTTCATACGAAAAATCGCTTTACTGTATTCAGGTCTGTATCAACTGCTGGCATTCCGTGATGAAAAACATTCTCACAGCGAGTTTATTTGAACAGCATTTTTCATTACGGTGTCGATTTTTAGACAGGCATGACATGGGCACCGCCCAAAGGACGTCATTCTACCTTGTGCCCCTTTAATCACAACTTCATGAGGACCCAGTTCTGCCCCCCCTTCATTCCTGGACCCGGGACAAGATACCCGTTTGTCCCCCTCTGTCAACGGGACTATCTGTGGTGAAGTAGACACCATGGCTAACACCACACGAGAGTTGATTGCAGATGGCAGATATGGGTCCTTCTGGTGAGACAGCACAGCCTAGACAGAGGGTCGATTTGAAACGGGAGGCAGTGACTCAATGACTCTCCCCTCCTACATGAACAGGTCTCTGATTAGATAGGTGAAGTTAGCTGGTGAGGCAGCCGTTACGAACGGCACTAACGACTGCGCTGCCCTGCGCATTTGATGCTACGGCGATTCTATGTTCATCACATTAGCGCTTAGCTTACGCATGCTATTTGAAGGGTGAATGACCATCAGACGGCGGAATCGTAAAATAGGCTATAAATAGATCTAGCGACCGCATATTTAGATACTACAATGTTGATTTACCGCTTCAATTTTCAATATCTGTGTACATAAGTGTCAGAATAAAGAGTATGATAAGGTAGTAGTTTGGGTAGTAGCCATGTTTGTTTTTTAGGTTTCCGGTTGAGAGGGAGGTGGCGCACAGCATTTTGGGTAGCATCTGATGCTGCCCTCAAATATCACCACAAATGCAGTCAACTGCCAAGGGAGGAAATAAAGCAATTTTTCGTTTCGACTCACACTTGGTGACTCGATGTCCAGTTAGCTCACTGGAAGGACTGCTGCCTTCCCCGTTTCGAATTGACCCAGAGAGCAAGAAGCAGCAAACGAATGGAGGTTTTGGGGGCAGAATACCGTATTTAAAGGAGGAGGCGGGCCTCCACGATGGCGCGTCCCATTGTCCGTTACTGGTGTGATTGATAGAGTTTCAGCTTGTAAAAAGTTCCCCGTAGTGAGATGTCGACCAAGTCGACCAAAACAGAACATAGCTTAACTGAAACAAGGCATCTACTTATCATTACATATGTAATCTACAGTATACTTTGAAGTCTCAGGAAAAGCAATCATATGCAGTAGTGGTGTGGATTAGCACTGCCCTCACGATCCCATTCGATCACGATTCGGGAGGTAGCGATTCGATTCGATTTGCTGCGATTCGATCCTATCCGATTCAATTCTACAATGCAATGCAATGCATTACATTTCTACTGAAAGCAAAGGAAATGATTCATCAGTCATGATGAGGCAATACAATTAGTCAAATACTGAGCAACAATTTATTGGCTGTTTTCTGTATCAGTCTGGATCAGTCTGTATCAGTCTTGCAATGCTTTGAAGTACTTTTTATTTAATTTAACATTCATTTGCTCCCGAAATATCCACGGAAGTAATTGAAACTTTAAAAAATTGCTGCATCGATTCTGGAACTTGCCGCATTGAATTGGATCGTCCATGCCCCGCATTGGATTGGATCGCCGAATCGATCATTGTTGACACCACTAATATGCAGTCTATATTTTGAAAGAGAGGTAGGCCTATCTGGAAAACAAACAATAGCTTGCCTTGACTGAGACGAGGCAGCTAATATCATGTCACTGTCACGTGCAGTCTATACTTTGAAAGAGAAGTATCAGTAAACCAAACAGCTTGACTGGGATGACGAGGGTAGCAGCTAATATCATGTCACTGGCAGCTTGTTGACCTTCAGAGTTATCGGTGAGTATCTTTTTCTCTGTGTGTTGGCTGCGCGAGAGTGATAGGCCTAAGAGGCGCGGCATAATGCCGGCAAATTAAAAATCTGCCGTAAATCCAGCCGGCTGATTGCCTGAGAGCCCCCGAGAGTTGTTAAAGCAAAATGGTGAAGGACTTCCTGAATCCCAATGTCATTTCCTGTTGATTGTTCATTAAATTTTATCACGTATCGTGTCCTGTTATTGCCACAGTGTGTGTGTGGGTGTGTCAGCACCATTGTGTGTGGGTGTCAGTCAGCGGGCTTCTGTGTGTGTGTGTGTGTGTGTGTGTGTGTGTGTGCACGTGTGTGTGTGTGTGCTGTGCACGTTTGTGTGTGTGTGTGTGTGTGTGTGTGTGTGTGTGTGTGTGTGAGAGAGAGAGAGAGAGAGAGAGAGAGAGAGAGAGAGAGAGAGAGAGAGAGAGAAAGAGAGAGAGAGAGAGTTCCTGTCTGCAGGGGATATCATTTTAATAGCGTTTTATTGAATCTGAGTGTGCTTAACAAGAGCTTTGATGTAAGATGATTAAAGTGAGTGTGAGTTATTCAGCAGTGTCACTTTTATTGCCATTAACCCACTGTGCATACCCTGCACTTGTGTTGTATTGCCTCAACATCGTATGGTAATAAATAGCCTAATATTGTTACAATGCCTCAATTCAGATTACACAAATGAATCGGGTGTTCTACGTTGTTTGTATGTTTTATTTTTGAAGGTGTGGCTTTATGCATGACTGTTTTCTTTTTTCACTGTGAGGGCTATTTAAGGATCCAATGACATGGTCAGGAGAGTTGTGTTGTGCTGAAGATGAAGTGAGGAATGAAAATGCCAAAAGATGAATATGAAATCAGGTTAATTTCTTTTGCCCTTTAAAGCTATTTTTGAGGTAGCAGTGCAGTGGAGAGATGTGGTCGTGTTAGGACAGGGATGAGTTAGGTTAGGGTGATTTATTTCTTGGAGTTTTTATACATTTATATATTTTTATCGGACCTGTCT
>NC_085878.1:46869987-46874987 GCF_034702125.1 Engraulis encrasicolus
GGGTTCAATTTTCCTATACTCTACCCCAGACTAGACTTTTCATCTCTTTATGTCTTTTTCATTCTTTCTTTCCCTCTTTCTCTCTCGTTCTTTTCATTCCCTTCTCTTCCTTCTGTTTCTCCTCGATCTCTTCTCTCCTCTCTCCCGCTATCTCTTCTCTCTGCTTTATTATGCACTAACATCACTGGTTTCCCCCAGGCAGCTGTGCATCTCCTTATGACTGATGAGGGTAATTTCTCCCAAACAGCCAAATGATCACTTCTGCTGCCGTGCCCCCTCCCCTCCACTCCACTCCGCTCCACAGGCACGGGCAGGGAGTAAACAGAGACATTTGTTGATCTGTCTCCCGCAGCGGTGGGGGTTGCAAACTGTGTGTGCGCGTGCGCGTGCGTGTCTGTGTGTGGAATGTGTGTGTGTGCGTGTGTGTGTGTGTGTGCATGCGTGCGTGCGTGCGTGCGTGCGTGTGTGTATTGGGGGGTGGTGGAATGTAAAAGCAATCTTGCACTGACCCCACACATTCAACATCCCACACTGACACACTGTCAAAACCAGTGGAGATGAGCGAATGGACAAATTACCAGTCAAAAAAGAAAGTAAAGAAAAAAGCAAGTAGGCAAGAAAGCAAGGAAGAAAGAAAGACAGAAGGAAGAGATGGGGAAACGGGTTTGCCAGTTGCTTCATGATGATTCACGGCGTATGAATAGAAGAACACCATCTATTCATCACAACAGAGAGTTGCAGAACTGAACGGCTGCCAGGAGTATGTTTTTAGGTCGACGATTTTTTGTGCTGGTGTCTTCTATGCATTTGTTATGCTTTCAATGCATTCTTTGGCGCACACAATAAAACTAATTTAAAAACGAAGACGGATCCAGAGAAAAATGAAGAAGAAAAGACAAGACGTATGTGTGTGTGTGTGTGTGTGTGTGTGTGTGTGTGTGTGTGTGTGTGTGTGTGTGTGTGTGTGTGTGTGTGTGTGTGTGTGTGTGTGTGTGTGTGTGTGTGTGTGTGTGTGTGTGTGTGTTGAAAGTTTGGAGTTTTATTTGCCCTTCACCTCATTTTTCATTCTCTTTTTCTCTTCGCTCCCTCCTGCCACCCTCCCTCTATTTCTCTCGACTCACTCTATCCCTACTTCTCTCTCCCCCTCTCCTCTCCTCCTCTCCTCCACCCCTCCTCCTCCTCCTCTTCACCCCTCTTTTAAGCCTCAGTGCTCTGCCGTCGCCCATTTAACCAGCTGCCAATCAGGCCCCAAACAAACCCACCTGTCGTTCTCAGCAGCGGTGGAGAGAAGAGGCTGATGAGGAAAGTGAGTATGAGAGAGAGAGAGAGAGAGAGAGAGAGAGAGAGAGAGAGAGAGAGAGAGAGAGAGAGAGAGAGAGAGAGAGAGAGAGAGAGAAAGAGACAGAGAGAGAGAGAGAGAGAGAGAGAGAGAAGGAGATGGAGAGGGAGAGGGAGAGGGAGAGAGACAGAGAAGGAGAGGGAGAGAAGGATGTTTTTTTCATCTATGTGTGAATGCATGCATGACAGTGTGGGTGTGTATGTGTGCACATGGGTGGGATGTGTCTATGTTTGTGCATCCCTTTTTGCCTATACGTCTTCCCATCCCTGTGTGTGTGTGTGTGTGTGTGTGTGTGTGTGTGTGTGCGTGCGTGCGTGCGTGAGGACATGTACTGTAGATGGGATGATTGGCGGCTGGTGCTGTCCCCAGGTGGCCAGTGGGGTCAGTCTGGGTGACAAGTCTTCAGCAAGCCTCCATCAGCATCATCCTCCCATCGCTAAGCAACACAAATCAGGGCAGCACAGAGCATCCTCAATCAGCAACGCCTCCCTCAGTCAATCAGCCAGGTCGGTCTCTCCTCGTTTCACTACTTTAGTAGAGTGGAGAGTGTGGACACAGAAGTTACTGTATATCTGTAAAGTGAAGATAGTCAGACTCTCTCTCTCTCTCACACACACACACACAAACACACACACACACACACACACACACACACACACACACACACACACACACACACTACAGAAACACACACACACACAGCAACAGCACAGGGGTGGAAACTACACCCCATCCTCGTAGCACAAACACAGACATAGACACAAACACACAGACACAAACACAGACATAGACATAGACACAAACACACACAGACAGAAACATACACACACACACACAAACAAACACCCTGACACTCCTCGTGACAGGGCTGCCCCATCGCAACCCCGGGGCCAATGTGATTGCCAGCACAATCAAGACGTGGAATTACCATTACGATCCCATTATGGAGATTGTAATGGTCAAAAACATGTAATGGGATAAGGAGCAATTTAATGCCACTGACTTTGAGCAGCTCTTTGAAGGATGTTTTCAATTACCAGCGCCGGCTGCTAATTTAATTCATTGTTTCACAGCTGAAAATGCATTTTTAAGGCTTCACTGACTCCCTCCACCCGCCTGCTGCCAAACGTTGCACCCACTCAGTGAGTCTGTGTGTGTGTGTGTGTGTGTGTGTGTGTGTGTGTGTGTGTGTGTGTGTGTGTGTGTGTGTGTGTGTGTGTGTGTGTGTGTGCGAAAGAGAGAGGGAGATGGAGAGAGAGACAAAGAGAGAGAAAGAGGTAGAGTGAGAAAGAGAGATGGAGACGGAGGGAGAGAAAGAAGTGTGTGTGTGTGTGAGGAAGGGAAGGCTTAATCAGTCATGTTCGTTGAACGCCTGCTCGGCGGAACGTCCTCTAAGAAGATTGACAAAGTTGCAACCCCGTGCACCGGCTCTTAAAGGGGAAAAGCGGCGACTCGAGGCAGCCCAACACACGTTGCCGTGGCGACCAAAACAGCGGCTGGCTGCATGGCTGGCGTGGGACCCAGATGGAGAGCACTATTTCATTGTTTTGTTTCTCTTTTTCCCTCTAAACCACGCCCACATTAGAGGCAAGAGGCGGCGCCTTTAAGGGGGCTGTGATCACTGTAGCACTTCATCCGCCTACACACACACGTACGCGCACACACACACACACACACATACACACACACACACATTCCTTCCATCTCTCCCTCTCTCTCACACACACTGACACTCCCCCTGGTGAGTCGCTGCTGAGAGGAGAGGGGGAGTTGCTTTGGTCCCTATGCGCCTCTTTGTCAGTAGACACACACACACACACACACAGTGCAGAGTAGTGAGAGCCTCACCGGACACCGCCGGGGAGCCACGCGACCACCACGCGCCAAGACTCAACGCAACCAACCCCTGCTGCCGCAACTGCTCGCGACTGCACACCCGAGCCAAGGTACTCAGGGGGACAGAGGGAGAGTTAGTGCATAAGTATGTGTGCGAGAGCCGAGTGGGAGAGTTAGCGAAGACAGAGAAGAAGAGGAGAGCAACAAGATTTGTTTGCGTATTGTTACGGTTTTTTTTTTTTTGCGTGCCTGTGTGCGAGTGTTCGTGGTCTTCGGGGAGAGGAAGGATTTGGAAGTGGAAACACAAACCTTCTGAAGATGATCCTTTCGAGCCTGGAACTGACGTGGTGAGGGGGACGTGAGTGAAGATCTGCAGCACGGAGAAGTTGAAACTGCAGAGGGTCCCAGGCCACCGGCTCTCAGCTGGACCACCAGGTAACTTTCTCCAGCAGAGCAGAACATGCTGAACACAGACTCCATACACAGACTTCCAGGAACAAGGGGAGGGGGAAAAAACTCAAGGCTGACACAGCAGGACCTAAACATTTCCTTTAGTGGATGGTTGATGTGTTTGTAGAGCTTTCAGCTTGGAGAAGAGTTTTGCATAAAAAATGCTTTTTTCTGGGGAAAGTAGTGTGAAACTTACGGTGCACAGCTGCCTGTTTGAATACTATCTCTCCCCTTCTGTCATTCCCTGCCTCCTTCTGCCTGTTTCTCTCTCACTCTCTATCTCTCTCTGTCTCTCTCTCCCTCTCTCTCTCTCCCTCCATCACTCACTCACTGACTTTACTTGCACGCTTCGGAAGTCTTAATTCACCATTTACGTTTATCTCATTTTCTCAGCGCCGCCTGAAAAGCAGCATTTCAAAAGGCTCCGTCTAAAGCCCTCAGTGGCTTGCCTGGCTAATGCTCCCCGAGCTTCACAGCCTCGCTGCTGAAATAGAAACCCGGCGCTCACTCAGGGGACTTCAAGAGAGACTTTCTGCCATTCTCATTCAATTCGCCTTTTGACGGGAGGATTGGTCGGTTCAGCCTGGAGAGATCTTGAGAGAGAAAGGAAGGGTTGCTGACTGAAAGGGGTGGGGGGACAACAAGGTTGGCTCCCTAAGGGATGGGAGAATGATCGCTGGATTCGGCACCATCAATGGACACGTCGGCGGCATCCAGTGTCATGTTGCTGGCCCAAGCGGAGTGCCGCCGGTGGCACCGCCACCACAGATCACTGCTCATGCCACAGCGGCGGCGGAGTTCGCCATGCACTCGAACCTTTGTCTGCACTTCCAGAGTCAGCACTATGCGGCCAACACCATGTCCACCAGCGGTCTGGTTGGTGGGGTGACAATGGGTACGAACTCTTTACTGACACATCCACAAATGCCCGTGCCACAGCTACCAAACATACCTCTGCCGCAACCCCCAGCCATACCTCGCCCACAAGCCTCAACCATTCCTCTGCCGCAGCCTGCGATTGCTACCCCTACAGCGGTGGCTACGAAACCTGCGCAGGGGGGCGGCTTTCGGAAAGTGTGCCGGACGGAGGACACTGCTCCGTGCCCGTTCCCGGGGCTGGCGCCGGGGGTGCTGCAGATGCGGGTGAAGGAGGGCAGCAAGATCCGCAACCTCATGGGATTCGCCATGGCCCGCATGCAGGGGGGTCCGAGCTGTGGTGCGGAGACTGGATCCGGCATTGGGCACTTCAATGGAGGACTTGGGATGCCAGGTTCCTCCTACCCCTCCTCCACCTCCACCAGCTCTTCCTCCTCGGGCCTGAGACAGGTGGTGTTCTCCGGGTCGGGCCGAGCCGTCACCAAGACCATCACCTGTG
>NC_085878.1:46877487-46962487 GCF_034702125.1 Engraulis encrasicolus
AGGGATAGAGTTAACTACCAAAAGAGAGAGAGAGAGAGAGAAAGAGAAAGAGAGAGAGAAAGAGAAAGAGAGAGAGATGGCTAAATGGAGAGAGTGGTTGCAGGGTGGCTGTGTGAGAATGGGCTTTGACCGGGGCTTTAAGTAAATGCGCTCTCACCTGCCTAATTGACCCTTCCCAGCTGGCTTTAAATCCCCTCTCAGGAGGGATTCAACGTCCCTGCGCGCACATCACGGCCTCAGAGCACTCAAGCAACTCGCTGTGAAACTAAGGTGCATTAAAAGCTCTCTTTATACATCCCTGCATGCTGGGGCTCTGTGTTTGCCCATATCCATAAGGGTCTATCACTAAGGCTAAAAGGGTGTATAAGGGTCTATAAGTCAGGATGTGTGATTTGACATCAATGAGTAAGTGTTGGTCTAGGTATACTGTATGATCATACTGTACAAAGTTTGATAAGTCTCTGCTGTAGAAGGGTGTGAGTGGAACAGTGTGTATATACAGGGATATGATTTTGTCTGGCTATTACAGTCTATGTTTTAAAATCCACATAGGCCTATTGTGTCATGAGTCAGAATGTGTGTGTGTGTGTGTGTGTGTGTGTGTGTGTGTGTGTGTGTGTGTGTGTGTGTGTGTGTGTGTGTGTGTGTGTGTGTGTGTGTGTGTATTTTGCGTGTGTATTTTGCTTTAAAAGGAGTCGCAACGATGTGCTGTGTGTGTGAAAATGAGTGTCTTGTGGCACAACAACGTTTAATGGATTTTCGAATGCAGCAGTGCCACGCAAGACCTGTAATTTTCTGACACTCTTAGCGCTTTGTGTGCACGCACGACCCCAAAGCCTCCTAACCATTCTAGCTGTACGTCGCCTTTTTCTTACCCATTGATTTGGAAAAAAAGAGACTTGTATTGGGCATACCTTCATAGAGCATTGAAGATGTGGCACATTACTAATTACGCCAAGTTGTGAGTATGTAAAGGTTTTGAGTGTACCGACCCACTGTGTATAGACATTAGTATTTCTGTGACCCTGGTATTTCTGGAATTTCTGGTATTTCAGTCTCTGTATTTGATGGCAGAGATGAACGCTCGTGATGTAATTTTTTATGTACTTGATATTCTATTCATTACATCTTTTCGCAAACCAATCGCATCTTTTTAAATTAATTAACCTAGGTAACAGACATATTAAAATGAGTATATTCAATTTGGATACATTTTAAATAGAATAAATAATGATTTAAAACAACCGTGAACTTGTTAATGAAGACAACAATATTTTATACCGGTAGACCACACAATAAAGGTATTAAATTACATCACTGCTTATGCACAAAGAGACATGTCCTAAATAATGTCCGCAGAAGAGTGTCTGGGTCTTAACAGCCTGACTATAAAGATGATGGGTGTGCAGAGCATTTATATTCTGTACTGTGTGTGTGTGTGTGTGTGTGTGTGTGTGTGTGTGTGTGTGTGTGTGTGTGTGTGTGTGTGTGTGTGTGTGTGTGTGTGTGTGTGTCACTATATTACAGTAGGAGCTCTGCCTGTGCTACTAACCAATACCAGTTTCCACCAAAACCCGGCTGTGCTGTGCCGTGCTGTGTTGCGCTGTGTTGAGCTGAGCAGGCCTGTCAGAATGGTTGGCTTTTCCGTTCGAAAACGTGCAGCCCCCAAGAAGGTGGCACCTAAGGGATCATCTGACATTATGGAAAGCTAAAAAGTGTCTGCACCAGCGAGTTGAGCTGAGTTGAGCGCAAGTCGGAACGCAAAATGCTGGCGGCTGAGTTGAGCTGTAGGCTACCGGGAAAATATGTACAGTGGAAATGACCCATAAGAGTTAAGCAACCTGTGTGCACTGGGAAAAGCTTAGCCAACAGAAGTGAATTTTTATTCTAATGACAGGTAGTATTATTCTAATGACATTTGTATTCTAATGACGGGCTATTTCAAGTAAATATGGCACCCAATAAGAGATAGAATTGTTAGTAAACTGTTGCATTAGCTGTGTTAGGGGTGACAGGACAGCACTACCTTGCTTCTCCTCCTGTCCTATCTTCATTTCGTTCTCACAGTCTAGTCATTACCGGGCCTCTTTTATGCCCTTATTGTTATTGATGGCACAACACCTATTAACAACCGGTGACAACACATGAATAAAACCATCACACAAGGAATAATTGCGGTGGTGCTCTACTATTCCTTCTCCTGAAAATCCCTTGCTCCCTGCAACACACACACGTACACACACACACCCATGCGTGCACTTGCACAAACACGCACGCACACACACGTACACACACACACACGTGTACACACACAGACACACAGACACACAGACACACACACCTCACCCCAACCTCCTTCACTCCAACCCAAGCACGCACACGCACTCACGCACACTTACTCGTGGGTGTACAATAACATGCACACACGCACGCGCACACACACACACACACACACACACACACACACACACACACACACACACACACACACACACACACACACACACACACACACCTCACCCCACCCCCTTCACCCCAACCCGTGTGTGTATGTACTAGGCGTGTCGGTGCACAATACCAAACTTAAGTAGCAGAACAGCACATAATGGAGGGCTGATCCAGAGTGTTTGCCTTTTTTTTCACCCCAGCTCCTGCGTGTCTGATCTCCACGCGGCTTCTTCACGCTACTCTTACTTTAGCAAAAAAGTGTTTTCACGGCGGATCATAATGGAAATCTCTGCAGGCTAACACACTTCTTTAATGCAATCAATTCATCAAAATGTCACAGGGAAGGGGGCCTTCTCTTAATAGGTTTGTCCTACGCACTCAATGTTCACATAGCTCAGGCCTAAAGTCTTGTCCAAATGTTTAGGAGAGATTACATCAGTCTGAGTGTCTGAAACAAAGGGGGACCCTTGGTGTTATATATGTGTAGGGGGCATTCGGGCATTTGCTGCCATAGTCTGCCTTATGACTATGACTGCAACAGACAAAACATTAACCTTCTACTCGAACCCATTAAATGAATCAGACCAAGGAAGGCAATCCAAGGTTGAAACTTTGAGTGCGCTGGTGTGTGTGTGTGTGTGTGTGTGTGTGTGTGTGTGTGTGTGTGTGTGTGTGTGTGTGTGTGTGTATGTGCGTACAGTGTAAGCATGCAAGTGTGTGTGTGTGTGTGTGTGTGTGTGTGTGTGTGTGTGCGTGTGTGTGTGTGTGTGTGTGTGTGTGTGGTGCAAGTGTACATGTGTGTGTCAGTGAGTGACTGAGAGAGAGAGAGAGAGAGAGAGAGAGAGAGAGAGAGAGAGAGAGCGCTCATAAGTGCGTGCGTGTGCGAAAAAGGGAGGAAGATTAATCGGGAATGAGCATGAAATATATGATAGAGGGAGAAAAAAAGGAGCTGCTGGGGAAAAAAAGCAAGCAAGAAAGTTAGAAAAAAAAGGGAACCACATCTGCAGTAAGCTATGCATGGCGGGAGTCTACATGTCCTCGCTACTATGTGAAGGTTATCACTCCGAGTTGCTCTTATCGACATGGCAGCAGCTTCTGCTGTGAGGCCGGCCGACCGCTTGGCCAGGCAGGGAGGCCAGGGAGGCAGGCTGCGCCTATACTGAGGGAAGCCGACAAGGAGGTAACAAATGGGTCAGCTGTCCCTGGCCCAGGGAGAAAGGAAGACCCAGAATTGGGTCCCCATTACATTGCATGTATTTTGAAGATGGCGATTTTCAGATGACTTTTTCCAGGGCCAAGCCAAAGTTGTCAGCGGCCTTGCCTATACCTTCCCACCCACCGATACTCAGGTCATCCTCTTTTTTTTTTTTGCCTGGTGAGATCTTCCATCAATGCACACCCGCCTACCCACCTCTGCCCCCCTCCAGAGCATTAGACATTCCAAGTGTGGCAGCAGGGGAGGTAAGCGAATGGGTGAAGGGATGGATGGGTGAAGGGGAGTGAGGAGAGGAGAGGAGAGGAGAGGAGAGGGGAAGAGAGGAGAGGAGAGGAGAGGAGAGGAGAGGAGAGGAGAGGTGAGAGTAGAGAAAGGGATAGGATGGCAATGGAATGGAATGGGGAGAAAGAGCATGATACTGAGGAGGAAGGGAGAAGAGGGGTGAGGATGGGAGAGGAGAGAAAGTGAAAAGAGGGGAGGGTAGAGGGGGGAGGAATGGAAAGGAGGGCAGATGAACGGAGAGAAAGAGAGGAGCAGGAGGGCTGAGGTGGTGGAGAGAGGGGAATAGAGAGAAAAGGAGAGTAGGAGGGGAGAGGATGGGAGAGGGTTGGAGGGAAAGAAAGATCAGGAGGGTTAGTAAAGGAGGGGAGATGAGGATGGTAGAGGAATGAAGGGAAAGAGAGCAGACGAGGGGAACGTAGAGAGAAAGCGCGAGGAGACTAATGAAGGATGACTCAATGTGCTACCTGACTGAGAGGGGAGATAAAGCAGTGTGACAACGGCATTAGGCCAGTGTGCGCAGCACCACTCACAGGCCTGCGCTGTGCAGGGAAGGGGTGGACAGCATGGAAGAGGACAAGCCAGCAGGCTGAGAGCAGAGAGAGAGGAGGTGTGATGGGGATGGGCATGGAAGTGGGCAAATAAAGGGGCCGATGGAGCCAGTGTCTTCTGGAAGTTCATTACCGTTTCAATAGATTGCACAATAGTCGGTCAGAGACCCACAAATTGATTCACCTTACCACAAGTGAAGTGAATGTGTGTCCAACTGTGTGTGTGTGTGTGTGTGTGTGTGTGTGTGTGTGTGTGTGTGTGTGTGTGTGTGTGTGTGTGTGTGTGTGTGTGTGTGTGTGTGTGTGTGTGTAACTGGGAGAGTTATGGTTGTGGATCTTATTAGTGTGTGCACGTATGTGTGTGTGAGTGAGAGAGAGAGAGAGAGAGAGAGAGAGAGAGAGAGAGAGAGAGAGAGAGAGAGAGAGAGAGAGAGAGAGAGAGAGAGAGAGAGAGCGAGAGTGATAGAGACAGAAAGAGTTTCTAAATTAAAGCAACTCAATCTCCACTCCAACTGTGGCCGGGGTGCCATTTTTCACACAATTTCTAAGTGTGGGAGGACGACCACATGTTTCGATTTGAAAGCACAAGTCTGTGACACAAATTCTTGCCCTGTGTTGAGTTCAATAATTCTCTAATCATCATTACCCTTTCCTTGGCGCATGAAATTGTAAAAAAATAATAATTTAAAAAAATCAACGAGAAAATGAAAATGACACGCAGCCGTTTGATTTCCAAAAGAGGAGGGGGGTTAAAAAAAGTCAAGCCTCGGCTCATAAATGAATATAAATGCGCTGTGAACTCACGATAAAGGCAAGCACACTATATTTCTCCGCCTCTCTCCTTCAGAGCAGAAGCAGCGGCACGAGGAGGAGAGGAAGGTCTAGGAGACGGCGTGGGAGTTTGCTATCTGCCTTCCTCCAGATGCCTCCGTCTCCTCTTATCTAGAAGAATGGGGCCTGCCTCCATTTTTCAACTGCCTCTTATCTGGGAATCCTTTAAATTGAATATTTACTGGGCTGATGTTTTTTTTCTCTCTTCCTCTTCTTCTTCCTCTCTTCTCTTCGCTAACCATTTCTTCTGCTTGAACTTGCAGGCAAGACTTGGTTCTCATCCCCATCCATCTCTCCCTTCTCCTCCCCCATTCCATCCATCCATCCATCTCTCTCTCTCTCTGCCTCTTTCTCTCCCTCCCTCGTTCTCTCTCTTTCTCTCTCGCTTGCTCTTTAACTCTCCCTCCCTCGTTCTCTGTCTTTCTCTCTCGCTTGCTTGCTCTTTAACTCTTGCTCTTCTGCTCATCTCTTTCTCACTCAGTGTCCTTAACACTCTCCCCATCACTGTCTCTGCCCCTCTCTCTTTCTATCCCTCTGTATCCCTCTCTCTTTTGCTCTTTCACTCTTGGTTTCTCTTTCTCACTCCATGCCCTTACCCCACCCCCCTCTCTGTCATTCTCTCTCCTTGACACTCTCTGTCACTTTCTCGGTCTCCTTCTCCCTCCCTATAACTCTATCTCTCTTTCTCCTTTCTCTTTCTCTCTCTCTCTCTCTCTCTCTCTCTCTCTCTCTCTCTCTCTCTCTCTCTCTCTCTCTCTCTCTCTCTCTCCCACTCCGTGGAAGGCCAAAGGGGGCTCCTCCACTCCCTCCTCTGCTCATTCACTCTCCAATGGTCTTGTCAGAGCACAGGCCCGGTGATTGATTATGTGATTGTCTGGAAAGAATAGTTGGTTCAGCCGAGCAAGGGCCGTGATATTAGTGAATCACCAGACGAAGACAGTGCTCAACAGGGAGGAAAAGTATGTTTTTAAAATGATGTGGCACTTGACACACCGCCCTCCCATAGTATCCACCTCCTCCTCCTTGGTACCACAATAGGACAAAAACACAAAGAAAGTATAAGAAAACATGAAACAGGATAAATGGACAAAAGGAGAAACTGAGCATTTTGGGAAATATGTGTGCCATATAGTATAGCATGACTGTGAGTTACAGGACACATCCTGCTAATACTAGTATCATTTTTATGGTCTGGCACGGCTTAAAGCTCAGTCAGCCATGACACGTCTCATCATAATCAAACCACAGCGCAGTTTGCAGTGTGTGTGTGTGTGTGTGTGTGTGTGTGTGTGTGTGTGTGTGTGTGTGTGTGTGTGTGTGTGTGCGAGTGTGAGTGTGCGAGTGTGTGTGTGCGTGTGCGTGTGTGCGCGCAGGCTGCACCATGTTGAGTGATTTTTGTAGCTGGGATGAGTTAGAAGATAATGGGGAACAATCTGGAGGGGAAAACACTCGTGCATAGAGCACATAAATAAACTGGGCCTTCCGATAACTAAATAGGGCATTTTTTCAGGAGTGGCACAGTTACTACACCTTGGTTTGTGGGACATCATTGTATATCTCACAATGGTATGTTTAAGAGTCTGAAACTTCCACTGTGCTGACTCAGTAACACTGAATCAGCAGCAAATGACATAAAAAAGGACCACATTAAAATGGAAGTGGGATGTGCTTTTATCTTCTATCCAGACAGTTGATTTGAAATATGACAAATCATTTGTTTATTTAAAGTTAAAAGCTAAGGGAAAGCTTTGCTCACAGTCACAGAGTCATGTTGCTCTGAGTGGGTGTCCCGTCTCTCATTTAGGCCTAACAAGACATTCAAGCATTCAATCACTTCTGGCAGCAACATGTCGAAGCGCAAATGTTCATTATTGGTGATGTCCTCCATTACTGGGGGAAAAGTATCGGTCGGAGCAAAGTGAGGCGCAGCGTGGCCAAGGGCATCTTGTGTAGAGCTGATATTTGGCAGATAAATGAATGAGCCGAAAGAGCAGAAGAGAATCTTTCTAATTTTCAAATCAACAACTAGATGAAGCTTAAGTACAACGAACAAGCTTATGAAAAACAATGAGCTGGATGAATAGGTGAAAGAAGAGGTGATGTAAACACCAACACAATACTACGTGTGTCATTCCAAGTGGATGCAGCCAAAGTCCACCAACTTTTTGGAGGAGCCATCTGCGAACTCACACCTAACTCCATGAACATATCTCAAAGTTGTATTTTGCCTGTGCTGTTTGTGTTGGGCAACCTGGAGTCATTAGGTACAGTCACGTGCCACATATAACAAAGGGGCTTATTCCAAATGCCCTGGTTTTACCTGTAGGCCTATGTTCTGTAAAATCACCTGGTTGAATTGGACAGGTAAAATCAGGTCACTCTGCTTGAAGGCCATTCTTTTTTGATGAACATCGACCTATTGATTATCACAAAACAAATCTGGTTGACATTCGAATGACATTGATTTGATAACATATTTTCACCTGTGTCATCGGCAGAACTGTGCTCTCCAACTTGTCGGTCGACTGAACATTTTGAGCTTTCTAAGCAGCGTTTTTCCTCTTTTTGCTGAAATGGGGATGAGAGAATAATTTTTATTTTATTTGTAGTTTATTTGGCAGGGACAATGCAGTGCACATTGTTACAAACATGACATGGCAGAGCCATGACACAACTTGCAGATGTGAATACATGGAAGGTTTATAGCTAGATAGCTAATTTGCAACCTCAGTCCCTGATCAGGCTAGCTACTCTAATAAAACATATAAATCATCTAAAAGTACAATTGTACAATACAGTATACAAGACAATAATAAGCCAACTTGAAACATGCTCCCTATAATATAAAGCCTTGTGCATTAAGAAAAAAACAAGATGATGAGGGTGACCTATATATGCTGTGTGTGCATGTGTGTGTGTTAACTATTGTGTAATAGACTCAGCGCAGTCACCAAGGCCAGACTAATGGATTACATGTGGAACTGATAACAAGAGGGCATGCATTGGGGACAGAGCTAAGAAGGCAGAAGAGAATTAATGTACAAGTAACATTCAATTCATATGGTAATTATGTAAAAAAAAATGTCCAGCTGCTTATTCAATATATTATTTAAGTAATTAGATTGTGGATGGTAGTCTTTCTGTTGAGAGTTCAGTGCATACTGTATGCTAACCATTTACTACTACTAGACGTAGCATCAATAGTAGAAGTAGTAGTAGCAGCAGTGGTATAGTGGTAGTAGTAGAGTAGTAGTAGTAGTAGTAGTAGGGGTATAGGTGGTGGTGCTCATAGCGTATAATAGGAATATTCCATTCCAGGAATAGAAAATTGTTTGTGCTTTATAGAGACAAAACAAAGGGACAAAGCCCCCCTTCGCCTTTGACATTTCAGCCCTAGCAGGCTCCCCGTGGTGGGCCATGACAGTGCCAGCACTCCTGGAGGGGTAGTGGTCATTGCACACCAGACCAAACCTCAGACACACTACAGGGGAGACATTTGCTCACCGTGACATAAATTCTTAATTTCCTTTAGAATAATTTAAGTACACAGTATCCTGTCAATAAGGATTGCCCAGAGAAAATGAACAAGTCGTAATTTTCTCAAGAAAGCTCGTGTCACAACAGGTTTCTAAAATTCAAAAATAATAAAAAAATACTTTTAGTTTTTACTTTGTTTTGATTCATATTGCAGAACCTCAACATGGTAAAACAAAAAAGTAATACGTATTTTAAAAATGAAATTGGCCAAATAAGAAAGCCCAGGTAAAATGAAGGAATGGCAGGGCTTAGCAATGAAATCGACCAACTACATTGCTCTGTAACACTCTGACAGGCAGCTCTCATGAAGTCACTATACGTGAAAATTGTAACTGAGGTTGGTCAGGGGAGTTTGCAGTCATTGGAAATCTTGGTATTCCATGGAGGTTTTACATGAATCATTATGGATTAGCTGTGGTAAAGGCTGTGATGCCTAAAATCCGAATGCAATGTCACAGCGTGCAATTATTGACAGAATAGGCCTATAAGTCAAATGATTTTATTCTGTGACAGAGTATTTGCAGCTTTCACGGTTACAGTTATGAGTATTTGGAGGGTTTTTTTTCCAATGGAAAGCTCAGAAAGAAAATGACAATGACAAAACTATACCCAACATATGAACTGACTCTACAATCATGTAAAAACATGCATTAATAGTTTGTCATGTTTTTGTTATTGATTGTCACAAATGCCAATTTCTTAAATTGATGATGCTTGTTCCATTATTCCTCTGTCAAAGTAAGATGCATGTTCGGGGGTTGACAGAAGAACTAAATTAAGGGAATTCAGTTTAGGCCCTGAGGAAGAAAAACAACCACTTCCAATTTCTGTTAAGACAAATTTGTAGACTCGAAAAAAAAATGGAATAACTCTGATAAACAGGGTTAATAGGGTATTATTTATAATGAGTTGCAGCACACACAGGACCCATTTCAACTGCTTTATTGCACTAAATAAAATGTGTTTTTACATACTACTTAATTACTGTGATTACATACTACTTAATTACTTTCTAGTCCTAGTATAGGCCTACATCACTTATGTAGAGTAGTTGTAAGGCAAGCTCCGTTTCAATTTGCAGTGTTTCCAGTCATTCCAGGGTGTCTAATTTGTGCACTCAGTAGGCCTAATAGGTGTGCGATTTTTTTGTAGAAGTTCACTAGTTACCTACCTAATGAATACACATGATCACATGTTACTCTAGTTGATTAAGGTAAATTGGGCTAAATCAGCAGACCCTCAGACTTCAGGCTTCATATGTGAAATTATCAGACGCCTGCTGCTTTGGTTGAAAATAGAATGCCATGCCATTTAGTGACTGTCTTTAAGCAAGATGGAGAAAAATAACTTCATTGCCCATGTTAGCAACTTACCCTTTTGTTAAACAATATGTAGGCCTAAGGACATGGTCATGTGTAAGGCCTAAATTCAACAGAAGGTATCTTTTTCCATTAAGAACTATTTTACAATACAGGACAAATATTAAATAATACAGGAAATATATTAAACGGCAGTTTAAAATGTGCATTAATTTTGGGGAAAGATTTTAAATAAAACATAAGGGAAGTACTACACGTGGAATCCCATTTGCCTGCTGGATATGACAGTGATGATGATGCAAAAATAGGTTACTATTTTCCAGAGCAACAATGTGTTAATTTAACCTCACTGAGTCTGGATACGCATAGGAATAGGCCTATACACTGAGTCTGGATACGCATAGGAATAGGCCTATACACTGAGTCTGGATACGCATAGGAATAGGCCTATACACTGAGTCTGGATACGCATAGGAATAGGCCTATACACTGAGTCTGGATACGCATAGGAATAGGCCTATAGACTGAGTCTGGATACGCATAGGAATAGGCCTATACTGCCAAAACAGGTGGACCAGGCAGGGGATCCCAAACTTAACTATGACGAGGCCCCCCACATTTTAGATTCCAGCCAAGCCCCCCCTGACACGGGCCGTGCCACGATATTTGTCCTGTGTACCCGCTTTCACAACTAAATAGAGTTAGTGCATTCCTAAATCCATCCAAGTACTACAGAATCATCATATCAGATCATATCCATAAACATTGGAAAGAAAAAAAGGATTGCACAGTCAGAGTCCTCCATCAGCCAACCCTTTTCAAACCATGGACATAGGCTGATTCTCCTATAGGCCTACAGTAGTCTGGTGTGTGAGGCAGTCTCCCATTGGGATTGTTTTGTTTATTTTGGTCTAGATAAAGTATTCACCTTATTTAGTTATTTATTTTGTTTTGATACACTTTTCCTGCCAATCTGCTGCGGCCCCCCTGGCATCCCCTTGTGGTCCCACAGGGGACCCCAGCCCCCACTTTGAAAATCAGGGAGGTGGACCATGCAGGATGTAGGCAACCAAAATAAAACAACCAATGTTTTCAATAATTCACATTGTGAGCGAATAATGATCAAAATCTACCTTTGTCCACTTGACCCCAAATTAATGGAATACACACATTTTGACAATGGCGATGTAAGCCTAATTTGTGATGCATCTGTGGGCCTACTGATTCATTGGGATGCATTAGGGTGAACTAAGGTAAATTGGGACATCAGCTAAATTGGGACAAATAAGGTTTTTGGGTTGTTTTCTTTCTAAATATTAGCATCGGGTGACCAGACGTCCCGGTTTGACCGGGACAGTCCCGGTTTGGAGTTGTGTGTCCCATGTCCCGAGCAAACTCTCTCGGGACACAAATATGTCCCGGTTTTGGCCACCCACTACATTACGCCATGTCTGTCATGGTAAATATATGGAAAAAATTACATGTTTACCTGCCACAATTAATGGCAGCCAGCGCTTGTATAGAAAGTCTGAAGGAGTCAGTTGCAATTTGTCATTCCGACCTCTAAAATTGCTTAGAATGCAGGAAATTGCATCTAAAAAATACATATTTTTTAGATGCAAAAAAATAAAAAAATACATATTTAGCTATATTAGCAGCCAATCACAAAATGGGTTGTAATATTGTTACTGCAACTGTCATAAGGAATAATACTTTTATTTTGTGTTAAGTATCATAACAGGAAGGAGCAAAGGTTTGAAGTTACAGGTGATCCAACACTTGTCAGTTGAGCTAGCTGACATGTTGATTATGCTATCATGATCTAAGGATATTATGGCTGAAGCAGTTATTATGGTACAAAATATGATTGAAATATATGTTGTTTATCTAAAGGTTTAACTCAATATCAAAACATTTAGACATTTGTCTTTACTTTATTAAGGAGACATACTTTTAGTAAGTAGGCCTATAGTGGAGTGAGCTAATTTGGGACAATATTTTAAGCTAAAACGGTGTCTCACTGTCTTTAAATGTTAATAAAATAGCCTATTATACTTTAAAAACTAATTCCTACAAGGAAATGTACCCAAGACCCATATGAAGACATACAATTACTAAATGTTGGTGTATTTAAAACTTAAAGTGGTTTTTTTTTGCGATCTACAAAAAACGTCCCAAATTAGGCCTACCTTTAGTTCACCCTAAATCCATGCAGGTTTCCAACAACGGCAGGTCTGTCTATCTCTGCTCAATCCAATGTTTTGCTGCCATCTGGTGGCAATGACATCGAGCTGTTTTCCCAACACGGGTAAGAAAAATATATATATTTTTAAAAGTTAGTATCAGTATCATAGGCTACATAATGACATTAGCCATAAGAAATCATTCGAAAAGTCCGAAAATAACCATTCTCGACGTAGGCCGATGTCTATTAGGCCCAAAACATTCCAAGCCTGTAAGCCCTATACTATATCGTATATCAACACCACAAGTCTTCTTTTGAAGGGTAGAAAATGTGTCATAGAAACCAAACATTGCTAGGTGTTTTTACTGACGTCGAATTATCAGCAATACTACGTTAAAAATATTTCGGCGAAAAAAAAGGCTTAGCAGAGGATGGTTTCGATCCATCGACCTCTGGGTTATGGGCCCAGCACGCTTCCGCTGCGCCACTCTGCTGTGCCACATACGGGAAAGTGCTGCGCTATATGAAGACAATGCCTCTACTGGTCGAAAGGGGCAATACAATCTGATTTGGAGCATTGATGTGCTGGTGGTTAGCCTGGTGCAATTGTGTCATAATTGCTAAACTGCAAAACGTTAGAGACGCCATTTAAAATCACATTTTACTTAGCTATAGCCTATGTAGGCCTACCGGTATGTTACTTTTGATCAGCACAAGGCTGAAGGGTGCGCAGCAATGTCAGGAGGACTTTGTGAAACGCTGCTGGCTGCCGGTGATAGTTGCTCACTAGACGGAACAATTCAAATCACTCAACTACTGTCCTTGTTGATTATCTGGCAAACAGTAGGCAGTTTAGCTATTAAAATCAAACACCCTTCTGAAACCATACTGAGGGAGGGCCACGTCCGTCAAATTTCACACAGCCTGTTAGTAGAGTACCTTTATTGATCCCCAGGGGGAAATTCAGGATGCCTCCGCTGTCGTGTTTGTTCCACCATAGGCTGGTTTTGAAGCTGCACATGATCATGTCACCTCCCCATTTCGCAGTATGTTTACCACAAGTAAGCTGTCTGCCTCGGAACGCCAAAGCGCGAGCTCACTAGTTATCAGTTAAAGTCGATGTGCTTTCAGGCTATGGCCAGTAGGGGGCTCCGTGTTTTTATACAGCTCTGGGTTGATGGTTTTTTTTTGCCTGGCATTAGAAATCTAGATAGGGTAACTATTCAATAACACTATCTGATGACATTTTTTTTTTGACATTTTTGGCAGTGTTTCATAACATAAAATAATTCCCTAGGACTTAAAGGGACACTGTGTGAGATTTTTAGTTGTTTATTTCCAGAATTCATGCTGCCCATTCACTAATGTTACCTTTTTCATGAATACCTACCACCACCATCAAATTCTAAGTATTCATTATGACTGGGAAAATTGCACTTTTCATACATGAAAAGGGGGATCTCCTCCATGGTCCGCCATTTTGAATTTCCAAAAATAGCCATTTTTAGTTGCAAAAATGACTCTACTTGGACCATACTAGAAAATATTTGTTTATTACTTAGAAAACTTTCATGTAAAGATCAAATTTGGCAATTGGCAGCCCAGTTTCAATGAGCAGCATAGTTGCAGTACCCTTTTTGACCATTTCCTGCACAGTGTCCCTTTAAATAAGAATTCACGAAAGAACCTATTTCCATAGGTTATATGGTAAAGGTTGCCCAATGCCCACTTTCCATGACCACAAAACTGGAACGTATAGCAGGCCAAACTCAAAATGTTTTTTTTTTTTTTAAATGGACAACATGCAATTAATATGCATAGTTACATTTCACTCACACTCTTCCCCATCACATATGGTAGGCCTACGTTCCGCAGTGTTGCATGTGTGAGCTCTTTCATTGGCCTGGGCCCAATCATATTCCTGTGACACACCAAATTTCATACTCAAGTCTTGTGGCGCAATGCATTATTGATGTAAGTGGACCTTTGAAATGATTTCGCTGGGTGAATAAAAGATCCCGCGGGCCAGATTTGGCCACCGGACCTGAGTTTGAAATCTGAAATCTGTATTGTGGGGTAAGTTTTTGGATGCATTTTTTTTACAATATTATTAGGCCTATTATTATTTTTTTAAAACAACGCAACATGCCTATTATATTACATTGAGGAAATAGCCAACGAGCAGGCATGCAATACTTCCATCACAATTAGGTTACTACTTTTTTCTTTCAGGCAGATCCATTGGGCAGATCACAACACATGCACATTAAGGTGTTGACAATCTGGATGCCAACTGTCCTCATCACCACCACTGTAATCAATCAGGTATTCTGAGAGAATTGAAAAAATTACCTCATGGAAAGAATGAGCGCATGACACCTGTCACCTGTTCAGATTCCTCTGGGAACATGCAGAGACCTGACAGCCTAACTGTGGCTCTGCAGATGTGTCAAGTCAAAGTCAACAAAAAATGTGTCCTGTATACTTAACAAGTGCCACTGCCAACTGGTGAAAACCATCATTCAGAAACCATGTCAAGGTGAGGAATATGTGGCAGTTAACTTTAATAAAAATTGGTAACACTTTACTTAAAGGGACACTGTGCAGGAAATGGTAAAAAAAAAAAAGGTACTGCAACTATGCTGCTTATTGAAATCGGGCTGCCTATTGCCAAATTTGATATTTACATGAAAGTTTACTTAGTATTAAACAAATATTTTGTAGTATGGTCCAAGTACAGTCATTTTTGCAGCTAAAAATGGCTATTTTTGGAAATTCAAAATGGCGGACCATGGAGAAGATCCCCCTTTTCATGTATGAAAAGTGCAATTTTTCCAGTCATAATGAATACTTAGAATTTGATGCTGGTGGTAAGTATTCATGAAAAAGGTAACATTAGTGAATGGGCAGCATGAATTCTGGAAATAAACAACTAAAAATCCCATACAGTGTCCCTACAGCCCATATCTATAGCGCATTATAAGCTACCTACAATGCATTACGACTACATCTATGATGTTGCATGATGATTTATGTTAACAGTCATGAATAACCATGAATCTAGCTTATAATGCTTTATAAATCCAAGGGTGTATGAGTGCTCGTGACTGGATATAAACTACAGGCTGCCTGCATTATGATGCATTATAGATGTGCATTATACAGTGCATTATAAATGCATTCATATGAACTTCGCTTTACTTAGAGCACACATTAACGACTTCTCACATGGAACATTATAGCATCTTATGAGTCCTTATGACAGTTTATCACCCAGGTCTGTGCATAGAGGGGTATAAGTACTCATAATATACTATAAGCCCCATTAGGAAGCCTGTAGTTTATAACCTGTCTTTTTGTCCTGTAGAGGGAGGGGGGGGGGTTGTGTTTGTCTATTGTGTTCTTGTTTATTGTAATGTCTTTGTAATTGTATCAGATGCACTGAAAATGGCACAGAACAATTTTCCGAAAGGACAAATAAATAATCTATCTATCTATCTATCAGTCATGAGCACTCATAACACCCTTGGATTTATAAAGTATTATAAGCTAGATTCATGGTTATTCGTAACGGTTAATATAAAGCATCATGAAACATCATGGGCGTAGTCGTAATGCGTTGTAAGTAATTATAATGCGCATTATCATTTGTTATAAATGCGCTCATAATGCGCTATAGATATGGGCTTCATAGAAAGTGTTACCAATTTTTTTTTTACAACGTTCATCAATGATACTGAAATTCACACTTGACCAATTAACTAATGAAAATATGTTGCTGTAATGCACACGGTTATAAAGATGCACACATTCCTAATAAACCTTTTTGACCCCAAACCACTGCCTGGCCTTACTCTTCATGTAGGTAGTAGTGTTAAGTGCATTGCTAGGCTAAAGTGCAGTTGAGAGGAGGTCAGCCATATCACATCTCTGCCCACACAACCCTGGGCAGGAAACAGGAAGTGCACCTCGGGGCCCCTCCGCCAATCAGGGTCCTAGGAGAAGGGAGGCAGGGGTCAGAGGTCACGTGCCACGAGTGCAGCACTCCCGTCTTCGCTATACACACTCCCGCCCGTCTCCAGAAGGTTGTTGCCGCGGTCACGGTGAGCGGCGTCGTGTCACCGCCGCACAACAGAGACGGGAAGTGGAGAGCGCTGATGGGCTTTCCTCTCCTGGCGAGGCTCCGCACGCGATCGCTGAACCCTGGGCTGAGACCCTCTCGGCTCCTCGCGCCCCTGCTCGTGCCATTGGCTGAGTGCAACCCCATTCTCTGAAAAAACTCTCCACACATCCACACAACCTACCCTCATCATCACTCGCTTGCATCCTCAAAAAATGCCCCTCTACAACCCCCCACCCCAGTCCACAACTGCCCTTCTCACCGCAGTCCACCAAGAAAACAAACCCAAGTGCTGTTTATTTAAAGTGCCATGTCATGGGAAAGTGCCCATCTCCTGAGACTCCTTTAATATAATAAAACAAATCGAAAGTTCTGAGTGCTTGCAGTCAAAGGTGTGTGTTTTTATTAAAGGAGTGATTTAGTGTTTGCACAGGGTATGCGTGTGCGTGTGTGTGTGTGTGTGTGTGTGTGCGTGCGTGCGTGCGTGCGTGCGTGGTGTGACCGAGAGAGCGAGAAAGGGAAAAGAGAGAGAACAGAGAGAAAGAGAGAGAGAGAGAGTGTGTGAGAGACAGAGAGATTGAAAGAGAGAGACAAAGAGAGACACAGAAAGAGTGAGTGTGTGTGCATGACTCCACAGAGCCCAAAGCTGAAATCCCTGTCTTGACGTCAGGCAGCAGCGTGCAGGGGGATGACAAACTTGCAGCCGAAGGGCGACTGGTAGTGGATGCCCACAGCCTGGAAGACCTGCCTGGGCAGCCCCAGGTCGCACAGGTAGACCCGGCCGGCCCCCTCCCCCAGGGCCAGTGGCAGGCCCAGGCACAGGGACCACTTGGCCTCCACGGCCGGCGGCGCCTGGCCCTGTGGGCTCACCGGAGGGTCGATGGTGAGCACCGGAGCCTTGTTCTGGTTAGCCCACTGGGCCGCCGCACGGTACCAGGGCTGCTCTCTCAGCTGAGGGTTCTCGTGGCTGTCCAGGCAGTTGACCACCAGATCCACTGGGCTTGTGGGCAGGTCTGCAGGAAAAACAGCGAGAAGGAGGGGGCGACAAGGGTGAAGGGAAAGACATGGTGGGGAATACAGCAGAAATATGGAGCTAGAGACATTGACCGGGTCAGATAAGAGCATACCAAAACAGCAGTTAACAAAAGACTTGAAACCAGTCTTTCAATTCTATTAATACAATATCAAATATTCACGTTTTTTTTTGTTTCAGACATGTGAAAGTTTGTCATCTTTTACCTGACATGTTTCGACAGTGAAACCTCCGTCTTCATCAGAGGGTCACATGGATGTTGAACAACATCATCCGTTTTAAAGCACGTCACACTTCAACATCCATGTGACCCTCAGATGAAGGCAGAAGTTTCACCATCGAAATATGTCAGGTAAAAGAAAACAAACGTTTACATATCTGAAACAAAATAACTTATTTTATTAATTCATTATAAATTACAAAATGTATAATAACCACAAGACATAATGAACAACATCCATCTAATTTTGTTTTGCTGTACGTACATTATATTCTCCTACGAGTCGACTGGACTTATTCTGGATATATAAGGGACACTGTGTGAGATTTTTAATTGTTTAGTTCCAGAATTCATGCTGCCCATTCACTAATGTTACCTTTTTCATGAATACTTACTACCAGCATCAAATTCTAAGTATGCATCAGGGCTTTTTCTAGGAATTTTTGGCATGAGGGAGCATCATGGCAGGTTCTGGGGGGTGAAGGGGGGAATTTATTAGGGGCGCTCAAAACAGTAATTTATATATATATATAAAAAAAGAAGTATGAGGGTGCACCCGCGGAGGTATGAGGGTGGAGCGCCCCTATTTCCCCGTTCAGAAAAAGCCCTGTGCATTATGACTGAAAAAATTGCACTTTTCATACATGAAAAGGGGATCTTCTCTATGGTCCGCCATTTTGAATTTCCAAAAATAGCCATTTTTAGCAGCAAAAATGACTGTACTTGGACCATACTAGAAAATATTTGTTTATTACTTAGTAAACTTACATGTAATGATCAAATTTGGCAATAGGCAGCCCAGTTTCAATGAGCAGCATAGTTGCAGTACCTTTTTGAATATTTCCTGCACAGTGTCCCTTTAAAGCTTGAAAATGATTTTCACTCCCCTTCCCATAAAGCTGCATTTTACACTATACACCATTGTAGTTATTAATCCTCATCATGTGTGGACTTTTCCCAACCATCTCACTACACTGTCAATCAACACAAGCCCTGCTGTTCTACAATATCTTACTTTGTCAACCATAAGGGGGCAGCAAAATACTCCTGTCTTTTAACAACAATTACTATTAGATTTCAAGTAAGCAACTCTGGCGGAGGCCTTCAAAATTACATGTGTTGCGTTTCCCAGCTGAGAGAACTCCATCACTGTTTGATAAACACGTGGAAATGCAAACAAGTGAAGATGGGCAAATATTACATCCTCATAATCTTTCTGTTACAGGCCGAGAGCTTCATCAAAAAGACTTGAGCGAACAAAAACTAGCTCTCAATGATTATTACATCTTTCATCAGTGATTCATCAACTCCTAACAGTTCTGGATTTACTTTGGGGCTCACCGTGGGTTAAAACTTATAAAATGCAAGTTTGCATAAATCATCTGTAGTTTGAATTTGTTACTTCCTCACTTTACTGGTATTGGACCAATTGGACCAATTGGACCTTTACTGGTATTGGACCAATTGGACCATCACTACTTGTCCTGTCTTGCACTTTGATGTCAGTCTGTAAATGTCAGTCTTGTGAATGTCTATGTCCTTTCATGGTATAGAGAGAAAATGAAACGTCAATTTCCTTGTATGACCTGTGCATATGAAGAAACTGACAATAAAAGCTGACTTGACTTGACTGAGACAATAAACAGAGGATGAAAGGGGGAAACCGCTTTACAGTGTAGTGTTGATTTAAAAAAAAAACACTGTACCTCTGATGCTGGACACCTGCTTGCCCCAGGCACGTCCGAAGAGGCTGATCTCGTGGGTGAGGGCCTCCTGCATCTTCACAAAGTTGGGCAGGAAGAGGATGACCTCCACGTCGTGGTTGGCCAGGTGCCGGCCGCAGCTGACCCCCTGAGCGCCCTGCACGTGCGGCCCACACAGGAGCACCACCGTGGGGCGCTGGTGCACGTTTTTGGGGTTCAGTCTGGAGGTGGGAGCCAGGAGAGGGGAGGAGAGCACAGGAAAGGAATCGATCACAATTCATTTAACAAACGGTAAAATTTCAATCCACCACTGGTCTCCTCCTCAGGCCACAATCCCTCTTCAACCTAAACCTGTTAAATCACTCAGGGGCGCATTCCAAGAACCTGGCTTAGTAGTAAAATCAGGTTAAGTAAACCTGTGGTAGCGGTGAATCATCAAATAGAAAAGCCTGGAGGCTGAATGACACCAGTGGACAATCTATTAGCAGGTTCACCACTTCCTGTAAGCCAGGTTCATCACTTCACCACCTTCTTCTCTTATCAAATCAATAGCCAGGTTCAACAATGACAAGTGTGGATCCTGTTATGCTCTGACCTGCGACACAACTAATGCGGCACTCAAAGGTCTGACAGGAAACAATCAATGAAGACAATTGATTAAAGGCAACAAAACTGCTTTGGTCCACTTAAAAGACTTTGGTCTGTGAAGAAGGTTTTTACACGTCAGATTAGGTCTTGTAAATTGGAGGTAGGTGTGAGTACCCCCCTAAATCCATCTAACCATTGATCTGGACCTCGCTGCTGACATGACTTCATGTCATCTGCTCTACTTTGACCTCCAGATGACATCCACAAGTGACAGAGGCAGGAGAAAACACAGGCAAGAGTGCTACAATTACACAAGACTTTTAATGCCATACAGTTTCTGACTATGAAAAAGCATAATCAGTAATTTATTGCAAAGATGCCCCCCTCCCAAAAATCCCAACAACAACAACTAAAAGATGAAGAAAGACATAAGAGCTGCCTCAAAATATTTGCCTTTTCTGTCTCAAAAATGGCACGAAAAATGGCAATAACTCATATTCATTCCTGTTCTTGTATCTGGTGCTTACAAGGCACGGCAGGGTTTGGGCCTTCCAGGAACTCCCTATATAAGACAGAAATATGCTCGGAGATATGGCATAATGACAGTGTGAAGAGCAGTTAAATGCCTACTACTCATTTATTTACGACCCCCTCATCCTTAACTTCCAGAGCAAAGGTTTAGAGAGGGGGTGGCCGAGATTACGAGCGCTGTCAAGACAGGGACCAAAGACCCTCTCTAGTGCTCAGCTTCAAGACACAAAGCCTGCCAACACGTTACATAACCACCATCACTAGTGAAAGAAACCTTTGAACCACCAGCAAGGTTGTTGCACAAGTTTAGCATTGTGTCAATTGGTTTAAGAGACCAAGAGAGATTATGGTGGTATTTACATCAAAAAAAAGTTTGTGTGGGTTTGGTCGTCGAGGGGCACCAAAGCAACCTCCTACATTGTATGTCCAGTAGTGTGACCACACCTGCTTTTGTCACAGGATAATGCCTCAAGCACCCTGACTGACAAGGTGCCTCACAGAAGATCAGAAAGCACAAATAAACGTCACAAAAAGAAGCCCCCTCGCCTCGCCCCCACTCCAGGGCATATTTGGCCCAACACCTCAGCTTTTTAATGGACTGTGGGGGCGATGCCTGTAGGCTCAATCGTGTCCCCTCTTGCACCAGGACATTTAGGTTTAAGTGAATATATGAGTATACTGTAGGAGCCCCTTTTCCTGTTCCATGTGTATAACTTCCTTAAAGGTTCACTTTGTAATATTTTTTGCAAATTCACATTGGCCATTCGCAAATGTTACCTTTTTCATGAATATTTACGACCATCATCAAATTCTAAGTCATTTTTAATTTAAATAATTTTATGCTGAAACACGTACTGTTCTTTGGTCATACTAGTAAATGTTAGTTTATTACTTAGCAAATATTCATGAAAAGACCAAATTTGGCAGTAGGCAGCAGAGTTTCAATGAGCAGCATAGTTGCAATACTCTGGCCACCATCCTACACAGTGCACCGTTAAGACTTCCAAGATGTTTCAAGGCATTTGCCAGGAGCAATCATAGTGCATTCAAAAATACATAGTACACCACCTTACTATACTAGATACAGTAGAGTATGTATAAATACTGTGCTGTGAAAGCTGATAGATACTTTAACCGTCTTCGAGGTCAATAAAGTATCTCCACTCTACTATACTCTGCTCTACATGCAGAGGGGGTGTGCTTGGGGGCAGAGCACCTGTCATCAAGGTAGCGGTGAGGAATCTTCGGCGGATCTGCAGCGAGCCAGCGAGCGAGCGGGGACAGGATAGCGTGCTAGCGTGTGACAGAGCAATAATGGCTACACCTCACCATGGCAACGGAGGAAACAACACGGTGAATGGGGAGGATCAGAGTCGGTGGCCCTTTTTGTCTAAGCCGAACCATCCTACTCCAAACATGCCATTGCAACATAGTGGGGACAGCAGGTTAAGATGGTGACATAACTCTATAGGACCGACTGGCCTATATTTACAGGAGGAACAACACACAAACGCACACACCTTCCCAGCCATTCATGCACACTACTGCATGACTTCTTACTCACATACAGACACACACACACACACTCACATACAGACACACACACACACACGCACGCACGCACGCACACACACCGGTTGGGCCCTCCAAGGAGTGTGAGGGCCATCTGGCAGGCGCAGACTCCAGTGATCTCCATCCTGCGCTCCAGAGAAAGGCCCTGCTTCTCACACGCCTGCAGCAGCCGCTTGTACAGCTCATAGGATACACTGGGTACCACCAGCCCCGAGTCTGGAGACAGAGACAGAGAGAGAGAGAGAGAGAGAGAGAGAGAGAGAGAGAGAGAGAGAGAGAGAGAGAGAGAGAGAGAGAGAGAGAGAGAGAGAGAGAGTAAATGATGGCCTCCTATGCAGTCATATCAGCGACTGTAATGCACATCTGTATGTGCTTCAGTGCTAGTGGGCATGAGAAAAGGTCTACAAATGTGTAAACACATGCACAAACACACAAGCACTGACAAATGGCCATAATCACAGAGGCACGAAAACATTTTTGGGCAACCACACCACACCACATATACAAGAGCACAAGCACACACATATGCACACAAAAAAAATAAGCAGCAACTCTCAGACCTACACAAAGAACCCCCTGCGCCACACACACAAACAGCAAAAGTTTATTGAAGTTCACATAGAAACAGACCTGTAAGACACACACACGCACAAACACAATGCAAAGAATGTGAGCTACATGCCAGAAAGAAAGCAAGAAATACAATTGAAATGCCCTAAAATTCATTGAAGTATGCTTACCTATAAAAATATTAAGCAATAAAATGAGTCGCATTTAATTACTTGCTGCCCCATGTCTTATTTCAGCCACTATGTGCGAAATCATACAAGCGAGTACTGTGTATGTTGCTGTGATCATGGTCATGTTGCCTCTGTGTGATCGGTACGGTAGGCATCAAGGCGCGTTCAGGCCAACAGAAAACCGTGCCATGTCCGTTCCTGTGCCTAATCTCAAACCGGCTGGCGTATTCTTTCTATATTTTCTCTGCGAACCGTGATGACAATTTTACAAAGTCATTTGCTAGGTTTACATGACACATATAATTCTGAATTAACTGACTTTAATTCTGAATTAAGCTTAATTCTGTTTTAAAAACATTATGTAAACACCTCTTAATTTGGAATTAAAGGACAGATCAAAGTAAACTTGACAGAACTATTTAATTCAGAATTATTCATTCGAAATAAAAAAACATCATGTAAACATAGTGAATATGACTGTTAACTAGCAAATATGTAATGAACTCTGCGGCCCATGCCTTAGTTCAGGCGCCATGTGCAAAACCCATTCATCCCAAGTAGATGACCGCGTTGTCGTGTGTGTGCTCAGTTGGCATCCAAGCCACAGGGAAGCACTTAAGGCCTTAATGGAGTCCCACGGGCATTATGGGCCGCAGGAAAGGCAACTTTCACAGTGTCCTGCCTCAGAAGAGCTCATCAGGGGCGATGAAGGCCGCCTGCCTGGCCTGGCCTGGCCTGGTCTGGACTAGCCTTGCCTTTGCAGGATGCCTGAGCGATTACTTCATGCTGTACAGATACTACCAAGAACAAAGCCTTGTCAGCTTCTCTCATCCTGTTTGACTCCCTCTCAAACACAAACACAACCACACACACACACACACACACAATGTTACACATACTGTATACTGGAAGTGATTATTTACCCAGCAGCATATACACCCCTACAGGGAGGTGTAGATTATGTTGAAACACACACACAGAGAGAGAGAGAGAGAGAGAGAGAGAGAGAGAGAGAGAGAGAGAGAGAGAGAGAGAGAGAGAGAGGTAGAGAGAGAGAGAGAGGGCGATGTACAGGTGTCGTGCCTTCTGCAATGCTTATCTCACTCTCCTTTTCTCCTCGTCTCCACACCCAGGCTCTTTCATCATTTCACCACAGCCACAGGAACACACAGCGGCAAGGTCTACATTGCGTGACTTTGTGCACGTATGAGTAGGTGAGAGCGCAAGCTAGTGGTGAGACTCACCCACAAGTACTGTACATAGGCACGCGAGCACACACAAAGATGCATGCACACCCACACACACACATACACACACACACACACACACACACACACACACACAGTCTGAGTCTCACGCGAGCGATAAACACATCTGCCGGCTGTCATGCAAGCTCAAGGAGCACAGGAAGGAGGGAGGTGCTTTGCTTACTGTAGGATTGGGGTGAGGAGGGGTGAGGAGGGATGAGGAGGGGTGAGGATGGGTGAGGGAGGGATGCAGTTGGGCCGGAAGCCACCAACTAATGACACTGCTGTCATTCCAACAGGTGAAAGGTGAAGGAGGCATTCCGCTGTTAACCCCCACACAAAACCCCCACCTCAAAACGGTGTTAATTAACCCCCAACAGTAGGCACATTAGTGCCATTCCACCCTGTTGCTGGCCCCTCCTACAGATCCTAAACATCAAGTTCTCAGCCCCTGACACGATCCCTTTTAATATTTGTATTCACCTACTCTTTTCTTCTCTCTCTCTCTTGTGCGCAGTGACTGACGGAGTACAGGCTTTTGCACCTTATTTGGTACGAGATGTTAACTGATGCTTTACACTCCCTACCTTTTTTGGTGTAATAATGTAATGTGTTGTAATGTAATTTGTAAATTTAAGATTACGGCCACTCACTCACTCACACACTCTCTCTTTCTCTCTCTCTTTCTCTCCCTCCAATACTCCTCACACCCTTCTCAAACTGTGCCGAACCCACTCAGTCTCTCTCTCACACACATACACAGACATGCATGCGAACACATAAACTCTGACTCAATCCTATGCACATACAGACAGACACAAACCTCTGCACCGCACGCGATGGTGTGTGTGTGTGTGTGTATGTATACACACACAGAGACACACACACACACACACACACACACACACACAATGTTCAACCTGCTCTACCAGGTGGCCTGCAGCGCTGAGGAGATAACCGGGGCCGCAGGCGGGAGCTGACCGCACAGGGCGGGGCCACAGGTGACTCACACAGGTGACTTAACTTAACGTGTGTGTGTGTGTGTGTGTGTGTGTGTGTGTGTGTGTGTGTGTGTGTGTGTGTGTGTGTGTGTGTGTGTGTGTGTGTGCATGCACGCACTGACTTCTACACTTTCTAGTAATACTAGAGCATACTAGATTATATTATATATATTACATGATATGCATGTTAGGGATTACATGCTGCCAGTACGAGATGCTACACATCTGAAAGGGAGTGTGGCGACAGGGAGCAGAGTTGCCATGACATTCGACCACAACTCTTGCAATGGTCAGTCCATCACAAGGATGTTATGCTGACAGCAATTATGCTATGCATCAGACATTAGTCAGGGTGCCGGCTAGGTTAGGTTCTAGACAGGTTAGATGCAGCACTCTACAAACCAGATGGTAACATTAACATAAACAGCACTTTGCACTCAGCTGACACTTTTATCCAAAGCGACTTACAATCATTTACAGGACATTGGTTACACTCCCTGGAGCAATCTGGGGTTAGGTATGAGGGTAGGTATCATGCATGCCTTGCTCAAGGGCATTTCAACCATGGATGGAGGAGGTGTAGGGAGAGGTAAGGATGGGATTTGAACCACAACCCTCTGATCTTAAGACCACATCCCTTACCATTAGGCCACTGCTGACCCAGTATATACCTATTGACAGTATTCACCACAAACCTTACACATACCATCATGGCCAGATTGAGATGGCCCCTAAGCTACAGGTTGCTGTGGGCCCCCCGGGAAGGCAAATTTCACCACAGAATTGCATAGACATTCTCATAATTACAAGCTAGGAATTAAGTATAACATGCCTGCCAGCTGTTGAGAGCAGTAGTAACAACACTTAAAACTATACTCGACATTATAGATTCATTTTTTAATATTGTATCAATACTGCATTCTGCAACTTTTGACTTTTGGCAAATCGGGGGCCGGCCCACTTGCAGGTAGGGCCCCTAGGATGCAGCCATATCTAACCTGTGGGGGCCCACTGGCAGGTGGAGGCCCCTGGGCTGCAGCCATATCTAGCCTAATACGGCCATGCATACTACCATTCAGTATATCAGCATATACACATATCACCGCATATCAGCATATGCTGCACAGGCATCACTCCATGCGTATCACCATGCATACATTCACTAAAGTGGTCCGTGCCATGTAGCAGTGTTGGACAGATGAAGCTGTGGTGTGACACACAAGAGGACAGTCATGTGGTGGTAGAGGACAGTTAAGCCATAGACAATAGACATCAGAGCTGTGCAGCAGACACTAGAGCTGTGTGCAATGAGGCTGCCAATTACACCATGCCTTCCCACCACAACCACCAACCCACACCATCACCACCACCACCCCAACACACACACGCACACGCGCACGCGCACACACACACACACACACACACACACACGCACACACACACACACACGCACACGCGCACACGCAGCTACTGTGCCAAGATTGCAGCCACCCATTCACTCGCTTGCACACTGTTTGAAGAGCACGGATTCGCTTGGAGTGTGTGTGAGAGACAGACTGTCAACAGGTGTTTGCTTTGCTGTGTGCGTGTGTTTTGTGTGTCTATGACAATGATTTGTTGTGTGTATACAGGGCTGTGTGTGTGTACACGGGGCTGTGTGTGTGTGTGTGTGTGTATGTGTGTGTGTGTGTGTGTGTGTGTGTGTGTGTGTGTGTGTGTGTGTGTGTGTGTGTGTGTGTGTGACTTGTACATTTTTGTGTCTGTGTGTGCACGTCAGCATTGTATTAAGTTGCATGAAAGACACGATGTTGTCATTGAGTCAACATGTGTGTCCGGAGGGTCTGGTTCTAGTTCAAAATGTTGAAGTGAGAATGTGCGAGTGCATGTTATTGAGTGCGTGAGTGTGCGTGTGCGTGTGCGTGTGTGTGTGTGTGTGTGTGTAAACGAGAGTGTGTTGTCAGTAGCATTAAACTAGCTTATTGCAGCTAATACATCACAGGTGTGTGGGTCAACCTTTGAGTAAACTTCGGCTGAGAAAGCGACAAACACCTGTAACTAACCTTGGCTTCCATGGCCGAGTTTGAATAAGCCGTTCCAGTCAATCCACTTATGTATGAAGGCAATCAAATCCCTCCTAATCTCCGGTTTTGTTACAATCATCCCCTAGTAAATTTTGTGAGTCAGTCTGCATGAATTCACCCGAGATAATTCACCTTATCGCTTATTATTCACCCTTCCAGGCAATGATGCCGGCATTATGAGTATGCGTGTAACTCTTTGGCAGGGAATGTGTATTAATGTGCATTCATATGTTTGTGTGCTGGGTAGAAGCATTTTGTGTACATCTGTAAGGGAATGTGTACTTCTCTATGTATGGGAGTGTGTATTCATGTGCAATGTGCAACGTTGGTGCGGCGTCTACAAGCATTTTATGTACGTCTGAATGTGTGTGTTTGCATGCCTGTGCATGCATAATTATCAGCATGTGTGTGTGCGTGTGTGTGTGTGTGTGTGTGTGTGTGTGTGTGTGTGTGTGTGTGTGGGTGTGTGTGTGTGTGTGTGTGTGTGTGTGTGTGTGTGTGTGTGTGTGTGTGTGTGTGTGTGTGAATGCAATTTTTGTGTGTGTACTTTCATACTGCTTATGCATGTGTGCGTTGTGTGCATTTTGCGTGCATGTGCAGTTCAGCCGAGCGGCTGTTTATGTAGGCCTGTGTTGGGGCGGCACGCTAATTACAGGCTGCAGAGGAAGAGGATTATCCTGCCTGCCCGGTACAGCAGTACAGCACACTACCCATCAACCCCACCTGCTTCCTGTTTCACCACTCAACGCGCTCAACTGGAAGGTGTGGCGCTCATAAAAGCAATGGAGGAATACTGGCATGCTCTGCCAGCTGACCCACTGTTCTGCCCAGAAGGCGTCTGCTGCTGCTGCTACCTGCTTGACAGATAGGAGCCAGCACAACAAAATAGATAGATAGCCTTTACGTATTGTACCCAAGAGGAAATTCATTCTCACCACAGGGGTGCAGTCACCGCAGAGCAGCGCCTAAAGGCACCAAGATGCAGGCATGCTGTGGCTGCATAGGTTAACCAAATGCTTAGTGAGTATGCACAAATAGGACGTACAACTGTACAAACATGCAACACAACTTATTGATTTCATACATACGTAGAGGTGCACGCACACACAAAGTTATGGTCCCTCACAGGCTCTCCCACTGACTCATGTGTTTCAACCAAAACATGCCCTTCCCTTTTCAGCATCAACACAAACTCCAGGCTTTCTCAGAACAATCACCTGGGTGCAAGGCCTGATATAGCCTTAATCATATTATCTGATGCCTTCAAATAATTTCTGTTCACAATGACCCATCAAGGAGCAATTTTCTCCACACCATTCCAAGACAAACACATTACAAATAAAATATGATCCACCCGCACCTCAACGACCTGAATGGTGGCAAGACTGGAATAATAGATTCAATTACACAAACAACAAGAAATCACAGTGTCATTCATCAATGAGTCACAGCACACAAAGAGGCTGAATGCTACAGCAGGTTAAATTGGCCGGCAAACTGTGAGCGGGGCATCCAGGCATGAGGTTGTCAATGCCACTTTGCCACAGTTTACATTGGCTAGCCTTCTGGAATGCAATGCCAGCCATGGATGTGTGGCAATTTTGCCACAGTGGCCTTCAAGGTGTGTGTGTGTGTGTTTGTGTATGCGTGTGTCCGTGTGTGTGTGTGTCCGTGTGTGGGTCCGTGTTTTGAGCGGACCTCGTTATAAGCTCAATAATACAGAGTATTTGCTTTCATGTTACATATTCCTCAAAAGTAGAGAACGGAGATGGAGAGGCAGCCTGACGGAAACAGAGAGGCAGAATTGGCATGTGTGCATGTAAGCTTTAACAACAATTTTCATTTTCAGATCCACACCTACGACACCTATAATAACAACGTTTTCTTCCACTCACACACGCACGCAGGCACACATAAACACCAGGTCTTGACATTAACTTTTTCGCTTGCCGGGCACTGTGGCTAGTGATTTTCCCGAGTCACTAGCCATCCCGCCATTCTGGTAGCCACAAATTAGATTTTTCTATCATCACGCTGTACATCTAACCTCAGAAGATGAGGTGCTTAAAGCAAGAAGATGAGTGCATGGGTTTCTACATGGAAATAAAACAAACAAATAGAAACTGAGTAACTGAGCTTTTTCTTGAACTTAAATACAAACAATTGATACGCAAGGGCCAAAGTGCAGAATATACACTATTCTGACATGTCATACAATAGAATAAGCTACCTGCCAATGGCTAGTGATACTGAAATTGTTACCAGCCACAGCCAACTTTTACCAGCATTTGGACGGTTGGCAGGTGCCAGTGTCAAGCCCTGATACACACACACACACACATACACATGCAAACACATAAAACACTTGTTCCCATCTACACCAACACATTAATATTCTCTCCCTTTCCATTGTTCTCTCTTGCCAAAGTTTTCAATCGTGCATGCTCATGTGCGTGCTGCGCATCCGTGTTTGTGCATGCATATGTGTGAGACCAACCAGTTGCACTTGAAAGTATAAGTGAATTGCATGATTTACTTTTCAGTGGCAGGTAGAAGTTTACATTTGGCATTTGGCTACTGCACTTGACTGGGTGTATTGGGGGTGTGCTGCCTATGCTTTAGGGCAATTGGTGTGTGTACAAATGACACACTGATGACTCCATGCCAAGCTTGTCCTACTGTCCTATATAAGCATCAATGTGTGCTTGTTTGCGTGTGTGTGTGTGTGTGTGTGTGTGTGTGTGTGTGTGTGTGTGTGTGTGTGTGTGTGTGTGTGTGTGTGTGTGTGTGTGTGTGTGTGTGTGTGTGTGTGTGTGCACAAAAACTGATCCCTTAAGACAGGTTTTCCTCAGAAGTGAGAGCATGTGCATGCTTGCATTTGGGAATAATTGAATTGCACTCTCATAGCTATTGAATGAATGGGTATGTGTGACTGACTGCCAGAAGATATAATAGTTACTGGAAATGGCACTCCTACCCATCTAAACACACAACACACACACACACACACACACACACACACACACACACACACACACACTGCTAAACATCGGCAGCAAGGCAGAGTTGTACTTGAGTCCATGGTACCATGGCAGCTTCGTTAACACAAAGGCCCTTCACCAAACCAGTCTGACATTATTGTGGCTGTAAATGTCGGGATGTCAAATTCTGTGTGCATGTGTAATTTGTGTGCATGTGAAATAGTGTGCATGTACTTGCACATTTCAACGTGAGTGTGCATGCACAGTACTATGGGTGCAGTTAGAGACATGCATGCATGCACGTGTGCACTAGCAATTGTGTGTGGATGACCAGTATGGGTGCATATGAAGTTCTCTGGAGATATGTGTGCATGTGAAACTGTATCCATGCTTTTGTGTGTGTGTGTGCCACGTGTGTGTAAGTGTGCCACGTGTGTGTAAGTGTGCCGTGTGTGTGTGTGTGTGTGTGTGTGTGTGTGTGTGTGTGTGTGTGTGTGTGTGTGTGTGTGTGTGTGTAAGTGGTGTGTGTGTGTGTGTGTGTGCGTGTGCATGTGTGTGTGTATGCTTGTGCATATAATAGATTAGCAGTTGGCTCTGCCATTTACGTATCCTACCTGTTAATACTCTGTACTCTTTGATAGCCTATCAGAGGAAGCTTCTGTTCTACTTCAACTGTTGGTTCCTGCTGGCTGGCTGACTGGCTGGCTGGCGTGCATGTGTGCGTGCGTGCGTGTTTAGAAGGAAGCAAGCATGTGCAAGTGGGAGGGAGAAGATAACAAAAGAAGGGAAAAGGCTTGTAGCAGAAACTATAAACAGTAAGAAGGACAGATGGAGGATAAGAAAGAAGAACAACAAAAATATTGGGCAATGCAATGTGGCTGAAGCTAGAAAGTTAGCTTCCCAAGGTCACATTCCAATCTCTCTCTCTCACTCACACACGCACACATGCACACCTGCACACACCTGTGTGCATATAATCTTTTCTTCACCCACACATCCCCCTCTTTTCCTATCTGTACATCTCAGTCCTGTTCTGCTTCCCTTCTCTACTCACGCTCGTGTGTGTGTGTGTGTGTGTGTGTGTGTGTGTGTGTGTGTGTGTGTGTGTGTGTGTGTGTGTGTGTGTGTGTGGGCTGGACTATGATTTCCCATTAAGGCTTACGGTGGCAATTCGACTTGTCCAACTGTATGACAAGATGGACACAAAGTCAGGTGCGTCTTCCTGCCACTCATCCTATGTGTCAAGTACAAGAAACAAAGACGGAAAGGAAGAGGGAGAGCTACTAACAAAAACAGAGACAAAGAGAATGACTGTGCCTTTCCGATGTGCATTTGTATGCATTGCACACATGTTTGTGTGCATTTGCGTGTGTGCATGCTTGTGTATGTATGTGTGAGCAGTGTTGGGAGTAACTCGTTACAAAAGTAACTACCGGTAATTACTGTAATGCATTACCTTTTTGAGTAACGCAGTAATGTACCTGATTACAGGGGAAAAAATCAGTAATATGTCCTCGTTACAATGCAAGTAACTTGCACATTACAACGCATTTTTTCACCTACATTTTGTGTGGGTATTTTGTTTTCTTTATACGTACAATGTTCGCGGATCACCGCGAGATCAGCTATTGCCTAAGATAGCCTACGTCCGCGCAGAGATTTTAAAGTTTCACGCAGAACATTGCTTCCTCTTTCACGCTTCGTCTCTCGAAATGGCAGCCATAGCACCACCAAATAAGTCAGGAAAGGAGGGGATGCATCCCATTCGCACGAGGCAGGGACACAGCAGGGTAGGCTATCCGACAGGGGGGGGGGGGGGGGGTGCTTCAGTTGTACTTATCAAGCCTCAACTCCACTATCGTCCTTGGCATTGTTCAACAATGTTTATGACAAAATCTGGCGCATGTGGGGGGTTGGGGGGTCGGACGTAAAAAAAAAAAGAAATTGAAAAAAGAAATGGAAAAATCCGACCAGACGATGACCAAACCTGACAACCAACCGGAACCAAACTTTTATTTTTATTAGGCCTTATTGTATGTGGGTAAGACGCAATTCCTGAAAATAGGCAAATCCTTATTTCCAGTCATTTTGGCTAAAGTAACTAAAAGTAATGCAAAAGTAGTGTAATGCCTTACTTTAAAAAAAAAAAGCAATGTTGTAATGTAAGGCATTACTTTTAAATGACAGTAACATGTAATCAGGGTTGGGGAGTAACGGATTACATGTAACGGCGTTACGGTAAAAGAATACAAAATCAATGTAATTGTAATCCGTTACATTACAAGCAAAAAAATATGTATTCAGATTACAGTTACATTCAGTGGGAATGGGGATTACTTAACAGGATTACAATTCTTGCGAAATTGCGTCTTTGGTCCCTTTTATTTATTTAATTATTATATTAACTGATTTATTTATTCATTTATTGTTATGCCGTGGCTTGTATGTTGTGATTTTTGGTTTTTCGCCGGAATCATCACCTGTTACGTAATGACGACAGTGACAGTAGCATTCCTGACCGACCTACGTTCTCTCAGCCTTGCTTCCCTTCCCTGCTGGTGGGAGTGTTCAATAGTTCGTTGTCGTTGCATCAATCACTCAGTCAAAGAAGTACAGAGCAGTCGTGAGCAATGGAGAAAAATGCATTTACCCGGTGGAAATACAATAAACATTTCAGGTAACACTTTAGAATAATGGATGCAAAAAAGCATTATAAAGACTTAATAAATAATTAACTATTGATGAACAAAACATTAACAAACGTTTGTAAATGACTAGGAAATGTAAACAAATGCTTGTAAATGACTAGGAAATGCTATGTTAATATTTTATATTTATCAAACATTTACAAGTTGCTTGTAAATGAATAAAATACTCTGTTATAAGGTGTATAAAATCTTGAATATATCATTTGTAGATGTTTTATAAAGCATTAATAAAGCTTAGTTAATAATAAAAACATTTGTTAATATTTTATTCATCATTAGTTCATTATTTACTGAGTCTTTACTAAGGAACATTATTATAAAGTGTTACCACATTTCATTTTCAAGGAAGACAAGGGCGCCAATATCGATGTCCAGTGCCGGTTGTGCCAACCCAAAGTCAATATTTTGTAAGCGTCGAAAGACACAATGTCTAACTTAAAGAAACACCTCCTGGTAAGACTGCTAATATTCAGCATGCATGCAACATGTGCGTCAGCACTTTCAGGTCATACATAGCCTACTCTGGAAAAAAAATATCATGGGATGGGGAGGCTTTTCAAAACAAAAGTAATCCAAAAGTAATCCAAAAGTAATCCGTTACATTACTTAAATATTGAAGTAATGGGATTACATTACTGAATACATTTTTGAAAGAGTAATTTGTAACTTTACCGGATTACATTTAAAAAGTAACTTCCCCAACCCTGCATGTAATAAGTAGTGCATTACAGTTTTTGAGTAACTTTCCCAACAGTGTGTGTGAGTGTGTGCATGAGTGAGTGCACAAGTGTCTTACCTGTGCAGAACACCTTATCCCGATACTGTGTGCGTGTGTGTGCGTGTGTGTGTGTGTGTGTGTGTGTGTGTGTGTGTGTGTGTGTGTGTGTGTGTGTGTTAGGGATGCAAACGATTAATCGATTAATCGACTTTAATCGTTCAATGCGTTAATTGATTTAAAAAAATTAATCGCAATTAATCGACAATTCAACTGACAAGAGACCCAGGTGAAATGGGCATGTGAAGAGTGTGTGTGAAGAGGGGTGTGACTAGTGGGAATATTTAAATCACCTTTGGATTAAAGAATTGAAATAGAATTAAGTTAAATGTGGTATTTTATCTCAATTTTTAATTAAAAATTGAAAACATTGAGATTTCAGGGGGAAAACGCCGCTTATCAATTAATCGTAAGTCGATCGATAAGGCTATCAACTAATGATTAATGAATTCATCGATAATTTGCATCCCTAGTGTGTGTGTGTGTGTGTGTATGTACAGTACATGTGCCTTACCTGTGCAGAACTCCTTATCCCGATACGGAGAGTGAGTGAGTGAGTGAGTGAGTGAGTGAGTGAGTGAGTGAGTGAGTGAGTGAGTGAGTGAGTGAGTGAGTGAGTGAGTGAGTGAGTGAGTGAGTGTACGTACAGTACATACGTCTTACCTGTGCAGAACTCCTTGCCCCCATGCTGTGGCACGGTAATCTGCCTGTAGACCACTGGCTGACCCTCCAGCACGTTCTCATCATGCCTGTAGCTGGGCACTGCCGGGTTGCCAGGCGTGCTCCGTTGTCTCGACCCGTTGCTGTTGCCATTTCGATCCATCTGGGAATAGACGGCGGCCTTGTCGAAGAGCGCCAGGTTGCCCTCGAAGTCGAAATCGGCGTCCAGACCCTCTGTGGTGGCATCGCCGAAACACTCATTGTCCTTCACGCGGCCAGTGGAGGCGCCTGCTGAGCTGCTCCTGCGTGGGACAGGCGGGATGGAGGCCTGTGACACAGCTCTGGGGGCCAGGGGGGCTCCTAGCAAGGGGCGGGGGGTTTAAAGAGGAGACATCTTTAGAGAACACCTGAAACTCACTTTGACTGATTTGGACTGCGATTCGCCAATCTTTTGTCAGTTCTCAGTAGTGTCCTCGGGAATGATTCTGAGAAAATCATTCAACCCTCCGCACTGCCAGGAAGGCCACATAACGACGAACGGCATGCAAGACATGCGTCTGTAAACTGGTTGCTGTTGTGTAAAACATAGAAAGCTGCAGAGATGACCACAATAGAAGACATCTAATACCTTGTTTAGTATCAGTTTGCATTCTTAAGCTTGACGGGTGACTAACCGAGGGCCAAGAGACATTCTTGAGCTGTCTAGTCAGACATTCATACACATCATACACATCCATAGATAACACGCGTACATAGAAAAATGTTACATAATTTCGGTATGGCAGGGAAAGCGTACAGTATCTCATGTAAAAGGTTAAATGTAGTTTAGATTCTTAGAATGCTGGCATTGGTTGCAGTGCTGCAACCCCTACAAGCTGAGCTACTTTGCAATCCCTTTGCCAACAATTCTCGAGGAATTCACTGAACTTCAAAACCTCTATTATCCAAAGGTGATGGGGGGCTGGTTGGTGGTGAAAGGAGTAGGGGGGTGAAAGGGGATTTGAACAAAAAGGTTTGTGTTATTTTAAGTAAAGCATTTGATTCATTGACTTCACACCAACACGAAGCAGGAAGGTAAATCAGGCATCAGGAAGCATCATTTTGACAGGCTAAGTCTCAGTCTCAGTCTCCCCCAGTGGTGTAGTCTACTTTTTTATGGTGGGTATACTGTATATTTGAGCATTTTTTAAGTGGGTATACTCTATATATTTGTGCTATTCAAAATAATGGATCAATCCATTTTAAGTGGGTATACTGAAATCCCTGAAATGTAGAAGTGGGTATGCTCCGTAGACTACACCACTGGTCTCCACACCATGTAGGTTAACTAAAGTAGCAGACTCACATCAGCATTTGCTCAGCTCCTTCCATTCAGTACAGTTCTAGTCTCGAGCACGCGTGCGGAGCACAAGAACCATGAGCAATGATATTGGGTCATTGACATTTTTAAGTAACAGACTTCAGGTGCGAATGCCATAGCGAATGCCGCTACTGTTTCAATTACCGGTAAATGATTTAAGTTAAAAACTGGTAAAAAAGTAAAAGCGACCACTGTTTTTTTCCAGGTAATTAATATTCATACAATTCAAACAAGTGTCTTTAGCTGTGGTTGCACCACCCTTATGTCTGCTACTAAAGAATGCCAATGACCCATTTCTAGGAACTCTAGGAACACAAATGAGAAAAAAAGAGCACACAGACAGTCAGACGCATGCACGCATGCTCACAGAAAACAAAAGCAAAGTGCAGAAAAAAAAGAACCAACAGAGGAACAAAAAAGAAAAGAGTGAGCAAGCAAGAAAGAGATAGAGAGCAAGCGAGCGAGAGAAAGAACAAACTGGAAAAACCTGGTCCTCAGTCGCAGTGTCGCAGAGCTCTCACGCAAAGCAAAAGCATGTAGTGAGAGTTGCACGCCAGCATCCTCAATACTCTCTCAGGTTTGCTCCTGTCACGCAACATGCATAGACACACAGACGAGCACACACACACACACACACACACACACACACACACACACACACACACACACACACACACACACACACACACACACACACACACACACACACACACACACACACACACACACACACACACACACACACACACACACACATGCATATGCACACACAGGCACATACACAACCATCATCCATTAGCACATGCACTGTCTTCAAGGGCGGTCTTACTCCTCAAAAAACAGCACCTGAGCCATAGCCGTACTAGGGATGGGTGATATCTAAAAACAATGACCACATCATATTCTTCCATATACTGATAACTGACTGATGACTGATTTATGGGCTGTGGATGGAAATTTTCTAACTGATTGGACAGGGCATAATCACATGTTGTACTGTGCTTTCAAGGAATAGTGTGCATGAACAGACACACTGAGATATGGGTCAATGACAAATAAGGGTTTGCACAATGAGAATTTCTGAAATATTTCATGCCATGTCAAACATTTTTAACATTTTTTTTGTACAAAATGAATGTCTGGTTGACCTTGAAAACGTGACATAGCACAACCACAGCAATAACAGAAGTTATATTGGATATTTACTTTCAACTACACAGAATAAAAGTTAGGTTAATTAAAGAGTTAGTTAATATCATTCCACCACTTGAAAACAGAGGACATTGTGATTGTGATATTGCTGTATAGAAACAGACCAATACTTAACCCTCTTTGGCATTTTTTACATACAATTTTGACAAATGATTCTAAAACTGGAAAAAGTTGTCAGCACATTGAAATAAAGGACTGTATCTTAGTCACTATGACATTTCCTGTAAAACAAGAATATATTTATGGGAAATAATGGTTACACCAATCACAAACCTGCAAAAAGTCTGTATCAATTGGTACAACCATGACCATCTTGATTTGGCTTGCCAACCGTCCTTGAAATACGGAATCGTCCGTATTAAGAGATAAAATTATGTGTTCCGTATTGAGCTGAAACGGGACGCTGGACGTTAAAATGCAGGAAATGACATCTAAAAAAATTCAACATTTTATGTGGGAGGACCCCCAGATTCCCCCGCCACAATCAAGTGTCCCGTATTATTTCCATTGACAGTTGACAACTCTAATCTTGATTTTAGTGCCAGTTTCTTCTGTGAATCAACATCAAAGTCTCAAGTCTCAGTTGCAAAACAAAATGCATTCAGTAGTAACATTTCACAGCACAACCCCAGGCTGTACAGAGTTAAAGTGTTCCTAATGTGCTCATGATGGCTAACCACAGACAAGTGCGCTGACTGGCAGCTGTATGTGTGTGTGTGTGTGTGTGTGTGTGTGTCTAAATATCATTGTTTTACTGACAGCCGACAGAATAAGGCAAGTTTTTAAAGGATGAGGAGCCAAAAGGGAGGGAGAGAGAGAGAGAGAGAGAGAGAGAGAGAGAGAGAGAGAGAGAGAGAGAGAGAGAGAGAGAGAGAGAGAGAGAGAGAGATATGAACAGTGTGGTTCAGGGCCACAGCATACCCCTGAGGTAAGTCTGCACATTTAGGGTTATTACCGTACTTCCCCTTTCTCAGGCTATTTATGTCCATTCATCTGTTCGTGCAGCACTTCCTCTCCTGGCCATCCCCCTCTTTTTCCAACTTATCGCTCTCATATCCACCCCACCACCACCACATTTCCATCACTCTTCCCCCACCCTTTCCTGCAATTTCTTTGATTTCACACCTTTTCCTCCTAATCCCCTTTTTCCTAAGCTTTCCCACCCTCCCTCCCTCAGTTCCACCCATCTCTAACACTCTCGCTATTCCTCTCTTTTTCTCTGTCAATTTTTCCCTCCCTCCTTCCCTCCTTCCTTATTCCACTAACTCTCCACAGCCTGGGGGCCAAGTGGAAGAGTGTGCGGCGGGCCACGGCGGGTGGATGACAGACCTGTCACAACCAGGCAAGCAATCCAGGCAATCGCCTAGGGCCACCAGATGAAATGGGGGACCCCTGATAATGACTGGTTATGTACTTCTATTGAAATAACATGAAATTACAACAATGAAAAAAAATGTGTGAGGGTGGCAGCACTACCCTGTATTCAGTGATCGAAAAGTGTTATATCAAAATATCTTTTGAGGGGGGCCCTCCCCAGGACTCTGAAGAGGAGAGAGGGGGCCCCAAGTCCATCTATGCCTAGGGCCCCAGAATACCTTGAAACAGCCCTGGTTGATGGATGGCTTGTGGTGCAGCGAGAGAGTGAAAGGGTCAGCGTGTCCCCTGCCACTCAGCACTTCAGGCCCGCTGCAAATTGTGCATTAGCCTCTTGGTCAGCGGCCACCCGTACTGTGCTGCAGATTACAACTAAAAGACAAAAGGTAAACATTGCTCGCACTTGCAGCTACAGCCTGCCTGGCCTGCCTGCATGCCTGCCTCACCGAGACTATACCACTTCCTGTGGAGAGAAACAAGGGGGGAGTGGTGGTGGTCTAGAGGAGGAAAGCGGCGGTGGTGGTGGTGGGGTTTCCTGTACCAGGCCAGAATAAGTTAAGAGAACTGGACAGAGGGGAGAGTGGAAAAATGGGAAAGGACAAAGATAGAACAGGAAGAGAGAGCGAGAGAGAGAGCGAGAGCGAGAGAGAGAGAGAGAGAGAGAGAGAGAGAGAGAGAGAGAGAGAGAATGGAGGAGAGATAGTTAGAGGTGAATAAAAAGTGAGGAGGGATGAGAAAGAGAGAGGTGGTGGTGGTGGTTGTGTGGGAGGGAAGGGAGGGGGGGGGAAGAGGAGGAAAGAGAACAAGAGGGGCAGTGCGGCACGTAGCCCAGCCATTGCATAACTGCTCTGTAGGCTCGCGGACACGGCAACAGGGGGATGTTTATTGATCTTAGTCACACAAGTATTGTAAAGAGGAACTTTGGTATAGGCCCCTAGCACGCAAGGGGGATTCTCCTGGGAGGCGGCAGGGGAGTAGGCAACCGAGGGTCAGCACTCGCCTGAGGCAGTGGAGGGGGCAGTGGAGGGGAGGGAAGGGATGGGGGCGGTTGACCACAAGTGCCCGTTGACACCACCCTACGGAACAGGAGTGGCCTGAATGTACTCAGCGATCAGAACAACCAGGGCACAGCAAGGTAGTGTCGGGCCACCCCCCATGGGAAAATACCCACACAGCAACAGTTTGGTGGTAGGGGCATCAAAGGGAAAATTGCAAGATCTCTACTGCACTTTGGCACCATATTTTGACTCGACTAAAGTATGGTTTGCTGGATAGCTACTAAGTGCAGTTCAGCCTGCTTCAGGTTTAAAGACAGAGTTAAGATCTTAATGGTGCATTAACGCTCATTACTGGAACCTGGAATCAAGCACTTGGGAAAATAAACCCACCCAGCTCACAGGTATTATGACAAGTGCATAGGCTGGATGGAATTAGTCAAGAAAGCAACACGTACATGGAGACAAAACATACATGACCCATATACAGCTCCGACAAATATTAAGATACCACTTCAAAATAATCAGTTTTTCTGATTTTCTTATCGATAGGTATGTTTGAGGGAAACTGACATAGTTGTTTTATTCTAAAAACTACTGACAACATTTGCTCTGAATTTCGAAATAAAATATTGTCATTTACAGCATGTATTCACAAATGGTCGAAATAACACAAATGCAAATGTGTTCAGGCCTCAAACAAAATGCAAAGACAACAACAACATAATAGTGATGATTTAACTTTGGAAGAGCAAAGAAATCAATATTTCGTGGAATATCCCTGGATTTACAGACATCTTGGCACGCTCTCCACCAGTCTTTCATATTGTTTTTAGATTACTTAATTCCATTCCTGGGGCAGAGATTCAAGTTGTGGAGCTTTATTTGATGGCTTGAAACACTCCCTCATCCTCTTGATCACATTTCAGAAGTTTTTAATGGGACTCATGCCTGGAGATTGGGCTGGCCATGAAAGACCATCCTCAGAGTTGGGAATCATTGTCAGAGTAGAGGGAAGCAAGTTTTCGTCCAAGATAACTTTATATGTGGCTTCAGTTAGCACGCCATTTCTAAAGATGAATCTGACCAATTCCAGCCTCACGACAGCACCCTCAGATCATCACTAATTCGCTGCCAAATTTTGACATTTTGTCATTTTCTGCAAATAAAAGCTCTAAAATTTCTAAATATTTTAATTCGAAATTCCGAGGGAATGTCAGTAGTTTATAGAATTAAATAATAATGTTCATTTTACTCAAACACATACATAGAAGTAATACAATTTTGAAGTGATCTCTTCAATTTTTTTCCAAGGCTGTATACAATATGCTACCTAGTACCTAACATCAACTTGCAATGTAACCATGGCTGGGCCAAAGTGACAAAACAAAGTCCACAATGATCTAGGTGCAAATCAGTTACATGAGCTTGGGTATTAAAAGAGACACACAACAGCAATTCTACAGTACCATATCCTTAAAAGGTACACTGTGCAGGAAATTGTCAAAAAAGGTACTGCAACTATGCTGCTCATTGAAACTGGGCTGTCTATTGCCAAATTTGATCTTTACATTAAAGTTTACTAAGTAATAAACAAATATTTCCTAGTATGATCCAAGTAGAGTCATTTTTGCAGCTAAAAATGGCTATTTTTGGAAATTGAAAATGGCGGACCATGGAGAAGATCCCCCTTTTCATGTATGAAAAGTGCAATTTTTCCAGTCATAATGAATACTTAGAATTTGGTGGTGGTGGTAAGTATTCATGAAAAAGGTAACATTAGTGAATGGGCAGCATGAATTCTGGAAATAAACAACTACAAATCTCACAGTGTCCCTTTAAACATTAGCCCAGAAATGTAGTTAAACATAATGTATGCTTTATGTCACATGACCTTGAGAAGACATGGAATTGCATATGCTTTAGGACATGGTTTGTTGGCTTGAACTATTGGGTCATTTCATGTGAAAACAGACACTTTGGTGTCTGACCAAAACAGATTTTATCAAAATGTAGTGTCTTTTTAGTGACTATGTACTGTAGAACCCTGAAATTGCCTGGCTGTGGCACTAAGATATGTTGTTTGAAAGCTCTTCTCTAGCTCTACCAGTTACACAAACAACATGAAACACAACAGTTATCCAAGTATGAATAAATTGTATATTTTAATATTTAAAGTTGAATATAAAAGATATTTTGAAATTGCCAAATATCTTCTCAAACCCCAGCCTGTAATCGCAAACAACACCTGAAATTATAGTGTTTGGCTCTTGAGTCGTTTCTGAGATAATTGGACTAAAATTTTGGCGTGAATTGCAATAAAGTAGTAATAGAGTACTTTTAGGGAGGGGTGCCCCACTTGACATGAGTACCTCAACTGGCACTCCACACAAAATGCTAATGCTAATTTGGGCAGAGTGTCAGGTGGGGCAATCTCCTCTAACATTACGATATTATTACTTAACTATAACTCATTTCAACCTTTCAGTCATCTCCAAAATGACTCAAGGACCAAGCATCATACTTTCAGGTGTTGTTCATGACATTGCAGGCTAGGTTTGGACAAAGATATTAGCCATTTTAAAAGACAGTTTTTTAATATTCACTTTGTAATATTTTACTATCTCATAATTCATGCTCTGATAACGGTTGTGTTCCATGTTGTTTGTGTGTTTTGTAATGCCAGAAAAAAGCTTTCACACAACATCAAAACCATCTCTTTGTGACTTCAATTGACTGACAGACAATCAAGGATGAATGTATAGCGTCCTACCCTCTTACTTAAAACCTTCTTAGCCCGTTTCCTCTTATTATTACCGCCAAATTCATGCATATGCAGTTGTGGTGTTCTACCTGGCCACTAAACAGGCACATAAGGCTGTGTCGGTCAGGCGACAAGGTGATCATGTGAAATGACCATACAGCATTACTTAAGAAGATGGCTGGATTGGTTTCACTGCCACACTAACCTAGGATACGTAGGGGATTTCCAAACTTGATATCAGAATGGATGTGACGAGGAGAAAAACAAGGGAAAAAAGAGAGAGAAACAATGGAGATGTTAAGGGAACAGTATTTAGATTGTAAAAAAAAAAAACATATCTCCACTGACTATAGGCTCGTATGATGTGAAAACAATCTTAGTGGGCACAGAGACATGTTAAACCAATATCCCAGAACTCTTCCTTCAAAACACTGATGTGCATGTCTGTGTATTACGCAACTCTTGAGCGTGAGCTTCTTTATCAGGCCCCACAGCCTGCTCACTGCAGGTCAATGATGGGACAGCGGTGCACTCTTGCACATCCAGAGCATTTCAAAACACTCGTCTTCTCACAACTGACTTTGGTCAGCTGTGATTTTCGTTTTCACAATTTCAGCAATCTCCCTTCCTCTTTCCCGTCCCTGCCCCCACCAAGTCCTGATAACGGGAAAGGAAAACAAACACCTGCCCTGAACACGCAAACCAAATGAATTCCAGAAAACAAGCAGACTCGGTCATGTGTTGTGTCTCACTTCAACATCACTGAGTCACAGTGACAGTAGACAGTGTTTCATTTTGCATCACAAATGTAGTCTTTTAATCACCCAATCAGGGGGCCTATTCCAGATTTTACTGTCTCACACCTCCTCGATAGAGTCGAGTTACTTCATTGATCCCGAAGGAAATTATGAAGTTTAGCAACATATAATCCACATTTCAAAACAGATCAAACATGCCGCACACACCATACAAAGAAGAAGCAAGTCAGTCTAACTCAGTGCTGCACAAATGTGCGACATATCCAGCTGACTACCTGACAGCGAGCAGGGCCTCACAGATTATGTCGTAGAGAAGAAGGGCCCTGCGACACCTATGTGTCTAGTTTCACATTTTTCCACGTCATTAAACACGGATAAGATAAACAATGCAAACCTTCAGTGGCAGCAGAGGAGGTGGCGAAACCCAAAGAGCACGTGGGCAGAGGTGAAAAAGCACCTTATGTAAACACGACACCAAACGCAGACAAGGTAGATTAGCGCAAAAGGGGAAGGGGGGGGGAGGGGGGGACTGCATGTTCAGTAGTTCAGTGGAGACGGGTGGGTGGTTGTGCTTGGCTTGACTGCCACAGACATGTTTCTGTGCTCCATTTCCACCTCAAGTAGGAGTCTGACATTATATAATCTTTGCCATGGGTAACTCATCAACGCCTGATGGCATACATTTGGTGCGAAAAAAAAACTCCCTTACCAAACAACTTCACTTCCTATTGCACAATGCGAAGACACAAAAGAGGTTTTGTGACTGCGTTCAATGCAAAAGTGACACACGCAAGGTCACCGTGGGAAGAGCAGCACGCAAAGATGCTTGTGAACAAATGTTCAAATAAAGGGACTGCTGATTGACATGTGACAGTTCTATTTCAATTTTGCTCGCAAAACGATTTAAATTTGCTGGTGCACAAAAGCCATAATTATCTAGTGTTGTAGATGTAGCAGGCCTGCCTGTCTCTGCCAGACAATTTTACCCTTTGCCTCAAATTTCCAATTATATGATTTTCAAATATCTATTTTCCAATATTGAAAGTTTTTGGCCAGATACATTGAGATGCCAGTTGTAGACCACAGACCTGCAACAAGTATTTGTTTATTACCTTTTGTGACAAAAAAACATTAACCTGACAGAGGTATATTAACCCATTTTAGCCTGGAGCGACGTATACGCTGCATTCAGGCTCTTGAGATGTGAGGTTTTTTCATTTAAAATGTGGGTATGTTGGAGCTGAATGAACACATTCTAATGCAAAATGAGGGCCCTTTTAAATGCAACTTATTTCATTATTTTATGTGCTTCGGAGGCTGAGATATTTAGGTTTTAAAAGGACTTAGGCTAAAATGGGTTAAGGGAAGCATACAGCATATAATACTGTATAAAGAAAACAAGGAAGCATCTTTGGACAGCAGAGTTTAAAAAATAGCATTCACAGCAATGGCGATGCTCTCCTCACTTATACAATGTTGTTGTGGACCTCAAGCCTCTTAAACCACAGTCCCTTGGCACAACACTTTGTTTCTGACCGACTGGCCAACCACCTGACATATAGAGTCATGTCTGGATCTGTCCTTGTCCAATAGTTGGTTTACAGACAGAAAAATCCCCTCTATTTAGGATGATATGTGCTTTAGTTCATGTAGGATAGAGATATGGAGCTGACAGGCTACCCACCTCTACGTAGGATGGTGATTGGGGCTTTAGGAGGCCCGGGTCCTTTATCCTCAGCTGGTGAAGTGGACAGCTTGCTCTCACCGATCTTGGCTGGTAGCGAGGACAGCTTGCTTTCGCAGATCTTATTCAAGGTCCCTCTGACTTTGGGGATATCCAGGATGGTAAGGTCTTTGATATCAGAGGCACTGTATGGCATCAAAAGGTATAGTAAGACAAGGGGGTGATAAACACATCACCATCAGGTGCATTAGGTAGCCTCGCACGCCATCATATGTACTTAAATGGAAATGGTAGTATTATGCGATGGTGAGGACCAGGCTATGCATTAGGTGCATCTATGGACATTCTCTATACTGCTTATTTATTTGATGTGTGTATTTATGTTAACAGTTTAGTCTAATGATTTCTGCACATTGTGGGGTTTTACCAGAACCGTAATTTCACTACAAGCTGTAACCTTGGTTATGGCTTTGCATGTGACAAATAAACTACTCAAACTCAAACACTATCTAGGGTAGATAGATACTTGTTTTAGTGACATTGGTATTTAATACTGCATAACCAACTGCATAGCTTTCACTAAGCCCCTAGGCCTAATAGGTCTCAACTATGTTAGCAAAATAAAGACTCAAAGAAATAAATGGCAAATAAATACAGAACCTGCTAAACAGATAAGATGCTACACATTTAACTTCGTTGATTGTGATTTCGACGCACACCTAAAGGAAACCTCGGGAACTGGACATCGGATGCCATTTTGGAACGGCTGCCTCAGGGAGATGGTTTGAGCGCGCGGGTCAACAGCTGAGACCTCTCCTTGGTATATTCCAAGCGTGGTCCCACAGTCTATGGAGACAAGACTACCCAACCAGTCTGATGCCATGGTACACAGTCCTGAGATTAACACCCATAGCGTGTATGTGAGAGAGACAGGTAAGGGCAATAGGATACTTTCACTGTTTTGTCAGGCCCCTACTAGTATGAATGTAACCAATGAAAACACATTGTATCCTTGTGTGCCGTGCAGCGAAACTTGCTAATAATGTAACGAGGAAGAATGCTAACAAATGCACCAGCCGTCAAAGTAGACAGTTTTTAGTTCATGTAAACAAATAAATGTTTAACAAGTTAAAACATCACAGACAATACAAAAGCTTTTTATGCCCCGTCCAAAAATGCTCCTGCCATAGGCTAGCCACCCGACGGCACACACAAAATAGCCGCCCTGCCTTCAAGAATAACACAATTTTTTAATGTTTATGCCATCATAACTGAATCCCGAAAAGTAACCGCATACCTCTTGATGTAGGCCTAGGCTTAAACTATAAGTGGTGAAACACGCTCGCACTTTGAAGAACTTGAACATAAACCGCGTTAATGCCACGCACGTAGAGTGCACCTGCAGTGTGAGGCGATAGGCCTACGGATAATTTACAACACAAAATCATACGTCACTTCCAGGCTATGTCAAATCAATTAGTCCATTTTAATTTTTTTTTTTTTAATAGTCCATTTTAATTAACACAGTAAAAGGGTGAGCACATAATCATAGGATATGGTCCAACTAGCATTCTTATTATCATCTAGGCTTGCATGGAAAAGATGCTCGCTATTTACTTTGATTTATTGCATGGCCTTGTTTAGGCTATTGTTATTTTCTGACATTAAAAGCCACCTTATCAACAGGTTGTAGCATTTGCCTAATTTAAAGATTAATATTATTGAGGCCTAAACATGACTACAGAGAAAAAAGCAGACTAAATGTAGGCCTAATATGAAAACATAAAAAAATGGTCAAAATAATTTAGCCGACAAAAATAATACACATTGGTGATTTCATTTTTAAATTTTATTTATAAATACATAAACAAGTCACAACACTTACAGTGAAGAATTCATGTAAAGTAGACAAATATTCACTTTGCTTGAGCATACACAACAGGATAAATGAATGATTGGCTTATAGTCTTCAGAGTTTCACAGCTCAATAGCTTAATAAAATTATAATAATAAAACATTTAATAAAAATCCTTCATTCTGAACATATGTTTATACTTCTTTCATTTTTTACAACCTGGAAATACAGCAGATAACCAAAATGGTTGTGTGGGGAGAACACACACACACACACACACACACACACACACACACACACACACACACACACACACACACACACACACACACACACACACACACAATGTCCAAATTACACCCCAGGTTCATCACAACCTGACAGTGCATAGCCAAATGCTAGTATATCCTGTATATGCACATACATAGCGTGTCACATTAAAGAATTACACGTTTACAAAATAGCTTCAGTGTCTTACAGCTCACCTGAACATTTCATAGAACTAAATGGGCAGCAATGAGTGATTTAGACTTGCACAGCCTACAACAACAGCCTGTGTTTAGGCCTACAATCTGAGTATGTGTAGACCATACAATTTGAAAGGCACTTGTACTGTATGCCATCTGATACACAGGCTTGTTAGAAGGAGGGGTCACGTCCCCTTCCTATAATACAATATTTTACCTTGTGTGTCTTATTTGTATATAATAAACGTTCTGTGACTCTCTTGGTCAGCTGCTTAATTGGTCCCTGCTACAGATGCATTTTACTGTGTGTGTGTGTGTGTGTGTGTGTGTGTGTGTGTGTGTGTGTGTGTGTGTGTGTGTGTGTGTGTGTGTGTGTGTGTGTGTGTGTGTGTGTGTGACTTCCTTGGGGGCATCTGACTCAAATAGATTCGATAGGTCCTCTGCCGATTTTTGTTACTGTACATAAAAGCAAAGGATTCAGTTCAGTCAGAAACCATATTTCTATTATCATTTTTAGCTGATGGATTTGCCCCTGATACATATACATTTAATGTAGTCTCCACAGGATACTTACAGTAGCTTGCAGTATGTCACTCTGACTGCATGTGTAGACTGACAGTTACTTAAAGCAATGGATTCAGTTCAGTCTGTTACAGCATTTTCCCCATACTCGTTACCAAATGCCCTCTAGTAATGCAACTGTACAATGTCGGATTTCTCAATTTCCAACTCCTCCAGCTCATCTCAGTGTGTCTGTCTGATCAATAACAAATCCTTATGTCATTGCAGGTTACATTTTCGAGAGATAAATTGTGTGTATGTGTACCCTGTTACACGACTCCCTCTTTTACTGACACCGGCTGGAAAGCAGCCAGCAAAAATCCCAGACAACTGGACTTTTTTCAACCATACGTTAACATATGTGAACGTTTGTCTTAAACCTACTGGGAAGGGGAAACAAAGATGCATGTGAGCACAACTCAGCATCGAGGTGCTCCCTGGCCCCCTCGACACAAGACACTCCTCCCTGGTGGCTCAGTTCTCTTCCCGCTGGCGAATGGTGGCCCGCAGATGGCAGCGCTTGTGCTTCATGGTCAGGCCGTACTCAGGCGTCATGTCCAGCTCCTGGCCGGGTATCTTCTGGAACTGCAGGCGCTGCACAAGGATGGCCAGGAAGAGGAAGACCTCGGCACGGCCAATGGCCTCGCCGATGCAGCGCCGCTTGCCCGCACCGAAGACCATCACCTTCTCGCCCTCCATCTTGTTGAGCTCGCTGCCGTCAGCCGATAGGAAGCGGTCGGGGGTGAAGGAGGAGGGGTCCTTCCACAGCTCACTGGAGGAGGAGGAGATACACGCACAGGTCAGGAGGTGCAATGTGAGTCAATGGGCTCAGCAGCTGATGCATGGTGAACCACAGGTGTAGTGGTGGGCTTATGCGTTATAAGTCATTGACTCTTCAAATAATAATACATATTTTTAATGTAAATATAAATCCTTTTTTTTAATTTACTTACATTTTTTCAAAATACAAAGAATTTTTGGATTTCAGACCTTATCCAACCTGATTTTTTTAATCAATGGTTTCTAGCTGCCCCCCTGGATGAGACTGACTTGACTGACATAGGCCTATAGAGATTTATTTTGCTGCTGTCATTGATGTTATAATTACTACCACTAGAAGTGCTCGGCCAACATGCAGTTGTTACTGTATGAAATATTGCCCCGAACAAAACTAGTTTTTTCATGGTATGCATTTTAGAAACAAATGGACATATTATTTGAAACTTACGGATCATGGTTGACCTGGTACTGATTGATGAACACACAGGTGTTCTTGGGGATGAAATATCCATTCAGTGAAGTGTCTCTAGACGTGCTGTAAATACAGTGTGATGTGGTTAGATCATTTGCATTTTTAAAACATATACATAAGATAAATACACTCTACTGTTTTTTTATGAATGAGGATATGAAGACATGTCTTACCAGTGAGGAATCGTAAAAGGCAGGAAGGAGGAATGACGGAACAGCTCCAGGATGAAGGCTTCCAACAGTGGCAGTCTGGACTTGTCTGACAGCATTGGCGTCCGGTCCAGTCCGACTTTTTCCTCTGCACAGAAAACATCAGTTAGTAAGTACTGTGCGGCTCTATATTTCCGAATAAGCATATTTAATCTTCCGATGTTCATTGACAGAAATATAGATGTAGGTTAACTCATACTCACTCATTTCTTCGTGAAGCCTCTCCTGGATTTCTGGGTAGGCCACCAGATAGACAACAGACCATGACAGAGCCGTGCTGATAGTGTCGAATCCTGTGATGGCATTACATAATGTCATGCTTTTTTCCATACCATGTCATGTCATGCTTTTCACAGTATCAGTCACAAGATCATCCTTTTTTTCAAAGGGAAGTATTTCTCTCTCTCATCCAAGGCAACAATTGATCATGTCATTGTCATGTCAACGAATATCTATTTTGAAATCAAGACCATTAAGAGGAATCATACATTTTAAAAGGAATGCTTTGCTTATTCACCTGCACCAAAGAGGTCATTGACGATGCCAACAATCTTCTCATCAGACACGGCCTCGTTGGAGTTCTCGTCCAGCTTCCTGTCTTCGCAGTGGTCAATGAGGGAGTCTGTGATGTCACGGATGTTATTCTGCAACAGAACACAATTTGTGAGTATAAAATGTTAAGATGGTGATGCTGATCTTCTAAGGCTTTGTTCCCAATTCTTCATGCCCTGTGATCAGTGATGGGCAACCTGGATTCATTATGAGTTAGTGCCACCTATTCCAAATGACCCAGTTTTACCTGTCATCTTTCAGCAGGTGATTGCCTGGTTAAATGAGCACCTGGTTGAATTGGACAGGTAAAACCAGGTAAATTAGAATAAGTGGCACTGGGTTGTAACATAATGAATGCAGGTTACCCATCATTGTCAGTGGCGCCGACACTGACCTTGTCAAAGGAGTTGTAGTGCTCCGACACGATCCCCTGCACGAAGCTGTTGAAGCGGTCGTTGATGGCCATGAACTTGGCCATGGAGGCGCTGGGCAGGAAGCGCAGCATGGGGATGAAGTCGGCCGGGTTGCCGCTGCCCACCACCTGCCCAAACTCGTCGCTCATGTTCACCAGGCTCAGCAGCTGCTCGTCGTCGTGGCTGTAGCGCCGGCCGAAGCACATGCCGCAGATGACGTTGGCCACCGACACCACGATGTGGCGGAAGGGGTCGAAGCTGCCGTTGGCGTCCATGACGCTGCGCAGCTGCTCCACCAGGTACTCGCCCTCCTTGCTGATGTGCTCCTCCAGGACGCAGGAGTAGGCCGTGTCCTTCCCCTCCATGGTGGAGTAGGAGCGCAGGGCGGTCAGGGCCAGCTTGCGGCGAGCACGCCACACGCCGGCCCCGTCGGAGCTGAAGGCCAGGCTCTTGCCGTCGTTGACGAACTGGAAGCTGTAGAGTTCGGGCCGGCTGGCAAAGTCCTCGCCTTTCTTGATGAGCGCCTGGCGCACCGTGTCCGCGCCACTAATGACCACCACGGGACGCATGCCGATCTGGATCTGGTAGACGTGGCCATAGCGCTGTGTCATGGCACTGAGGCTCAGATGAGGCTTGTTGCCAAGTTCCAGAACGTTGCCGATGATGGGAAGGGGCCGGGGGCCCGGGAGCTGACGCAGCCCCTCTGGCACCTTCACCCGCTGCAGCTGGAGGAGCAGGTAGACTGCACAGACTGTTGCCACAGCAACGAGGCTCTCAGAGATTGACAAAGCCCCCAGTAAAGGCAAGACCAGAAGCGCCATTATTAGTTGTTGTTGCTGGTTGCTGGTGCTGTGAAGTGCTGTGAAGGGGAGAAACACTGTCATTAAAAGTGGTCAAGAAAATAAACTCTGGAGTTTAGCTATGCATTGCCTCATTCAGTCGCATCTCATTCAGTCGCATGTAGGCTATTCACAAGCGGAACCTGGAAGCACAAGCGCTCACATGTTGGTGCGTGCGGCTGTAGAGACACGCGCCTGAGAAACTTATCATTCTATCATTGAACTTCCATTCTGGTTTTCCGTGCAAATGTTTGCGTATTGCGTTTCAATTAAGATGTTTTACAGTTTTGAAAAAAAAAGACCGGCGGTGTCATTCTTTTCGTCATCATACAGTCACTATTCGGGTAGGTTACTAATTGTTTATTATTATTATAATTGAAATTGCGTACTCATGTAGGCTATGTGTGCACAGGACGAATTTTCATCATACGAATCACTTTACACACCGGCAAAATAATATGTCTGAAACAATTTGAACAACAAACACCTTAAGCAAGGAGATATCCATTCATAAATTAAATCATTGCAACTGATGATAACTGATAAGTTCTGATCACTCTCACTGGAGACTTCTTAATTTGACTTACCCGATATTTACGTGGTCACGCAACAGGTGCAATTCAGTGTGCTAGTGTAGCCTACGATTCCACTTAAGAGGTGAATCCCAAATTGTTGCTTTCCTAGAAAGCCTACAGAGGGGAGAACTGTCAGTACTTTTATAGAGCGTTCCCTGGTGCGATTGGCTGAAGCTGCGTGACGTAACTAAAGGAGCTGCACACAGATAACCAAGGTAGCGCCGAAAAGAGGACAGATTACAAGGTAATTATAAAAACATGTCACGGTCTTCAGTCTGTGTTGCGTGCTTTGATGAAAGGGCAATAAAATTTTACTTCCCCAAATTCAGATAAGATGGGACGATAACGTGCATAATGCCTTCTATTCATCAGCAAAGTGTGATCCTCTCAGCAAATACTTTGTCTACTTATGGCACTATAACAGTCATGGATCATGTCACAAACATACTATTTTGCATACAGTCTGTCTGTGTTGGAGCACAAATATTCAACTTGCAAATATGCCTTGTGTATGATACATTTTTTATCTGTGTAACTTGGGAACAAAGTTTGTCCATGTTTCATGTTGATAATCAGGGGTGAAAAGTAAATTATTACATTTACTCAAGTATTGCATGTGAGTAGCTTTTGTTGTCATTTTGAGTAGTTTTTAAAGTGTTTTACTTGTTGTACCCTACATTTTGACCCAAGTAGCCTATCTCATTCAATTACACTGGAACCAGGCCTGAGTAGACTACTGAGTAAAATTATTCTGATAAAGACAAAATTATATGCACAATAATAAAACAATCTGGGAAATTACGCAGGATTAAGCGCAGTATAAGATGGAGTTCATGGAGGAAAAGACGTTGAATTCCAGAAGAAAGCTAATTGAAAGTAACTGTCCTACGCAGCCTGTAGGTAGGGTAAGTCACACATGCCAACATTTTTTTAAAACGTTTTTAACTAGGCCTACTTGAGGGTTTTTAGATGGGCATGTATTTAGGCTACTTTGAGTAATGTGTACAGATAAGACACTCTTACTTCAGTGAAGTTTTTCTGTAGACTACCTTTTCCACCTCTGTCTATAATGGTTGGAAACAGCCTATATTTCTAGTTGCATGATATGCATAGTCATCTCGTGGTTTGAAATGTATTATGAATCACGTTCACATTTTTTAACAACTGGTTTAGGCTAGGCTACTTAAAACCATTGGCTACAATTCACTGCGCCAATTAGATCTAGCCTACCTCACATGCCAGTTTTTGATTGTTTGGATTTAGACTGTATAAAGGCTCGTGTTGTTAAGAGTTATTAATGACCATACAATGTTGTTCAGAGGAAGTGATTAGACATAAATACTGTAGTTCTGTTTCCTTTGGCAAAGGCCATCGTATCGAGCAACAGGTTTCCATGGCGTGCAAAGAACTTCATGCCCCGGAGAGTTTTTAAATCAAGGAATTCGCGTCTTTGACAGTTGGATAAATCTTAGTCATGTCACCTTGAAAAAAACAGCATGAAGATGTGTTCAGTATTATGTCATGAAAACAAACAATCAAACAAAAAACACAACAGCGTTATAGTGCTAAATGCGGTGCGCAATATGAGGTCTTCAGAGAATAATTTCATTTAGACCATGTGAGGCTTTTTTTGAGGTGGGCTATTTATTGTTTATTTATTCACAGTTGGGCCACTATTTTTAGTTACCTCTGCAGGTGTGTGTGGCGTATGTTTAACAGCTTCCAGTTATATCTTGCAAATGTCTAATATGCTGTCATTTCTCTATGAGATGATTTAGTAAGGGGAGATAAATATTGACTGATGCGGGATGGTTACTTTGTTCTTTACTACATATTCTTAATGGCAAATCCCCTTTTGCTGAATTGCTTAATAAAGTCATAAAATCTTGTCAGATGAACAGGCTTTGCGTGCCATGTTATCACGGCTGGTAACAAGTTGTGATAAAATTGTCAGATGCCATAGCGTGCGTGCACCTGTTAGCACACTAGTTAAAGATTGGCCAGTTGCGTGAGAGCGCCTCAGCTAAGCTCTCGCCTGCACCCAACCTGATTTTTTTTGTGCTGGGGGGAGAGAGAGACTGTCAGCCACGCCGAGGTTAAAGGCTAAATGGGGTCAGAGAACGGAGCATCTACCTGCATGTTGGGATGAAATAAACCTTCTTTGAACATAATAGGCGCCTGCCAGCCACCCCCCAGGCCCCCGTCTTGCAGTGGTTAAAAGTGATGACCTGTAGACTTGTTGCTTCTCAAACTCAGCATGTCTGCAGGGCTTACATGCGTTGGGTGAGGGATGAAAGGCTATAGTGAGGCTATTAAAAAAAAGAAAAGTAGGCTATGGACCAATACACCCCCACCCCTGTCTTCAGCCCTCAGCTTAGTGCCAGGCCGCTGCATACACCACAGCACACGCCGCCTTTAGCCGTGTTGCTTGATGCGTCTGTCTTGCTACCGCTGTTTCGACCACCCTCCACAGCATTCCCTATCAAGTAGCGCCTCCCTGGCCCTGGAGTTCGCGTGAGAAAGCGGAGCCACCACTCAGAGGGGTGGGCTCGCCGCTCGGGACAATCCTAAATCTGCTTGGTCAGTCACGCGAAGGCAGCAGCCTCTGGAAAGACACAGGGGTCTTAAACTCGTAGAACAAAGCGAGCAGGACGCGAGGCTTTCCCCCCCCCGACAATATTGAGGTGCACATATTTTTGTATCGTGCCCATTCTGTAAATGCGAGGATCTTGGGCTTTGTAGTCATGCGATGTGCCAGTCATAGTTCTGGCAGTTAGGAAAACGGTAGGGCTGAAAATCAATCAGCGCACGCAGAGGGAAAAAAGCGCACGCAGAAGTAGTAGCTCATGACAGATCCCATTGCGTGTGAACTTAAGAGTCCCTGCTTCTTTCACTTCTATCACATGAAGCTGATAAACGAGATATTTGAGGTTACACAACAAACACGTCTTCACCCCATTTCCGAAGGCGCCTGAAGTAGGCTAGACCACCGTTTGTGACCTGGTCAAATACTCTAGTAACACCTGAGAACACGTTGATTGATGATGTGAAGTTTCAAGTATCAGAAAGACGTGTTAGGAAAAAGGTTTAAGCAATAAGCTCAAAGGTTTAAGCTCAAATATTGAGCTTAACCTGGATGCTTTGTCTCTCGTCCCATTTGCTGTAGGCTAGCCTATCTTTCAGGAGGGGGGTTCTATATTCCTTTCTGCACTGAAGCAACATAATTTCGTTGTTAACTAATATTTCTGAATGATCTTCAATTAGGCTACTGTTTTATACAAAGTCTTTTGCAGAGTTGTGTGTGAATCCTGTAAAATGCATTGCATTTTCTTGTGACCTATTCAACGGTACAACATGTACCCTTCGTGCATGATGTTCCACTCTGATTTCCAGGGGCTCAAATAAAATAAATAAATAATAAAGAAAACAATTTCATAAATATTGGGGGGTGGGCGCTATTCAATTTATAAATGTATTCTATATTACTTTGTCTTTAGCCTATCAGCCCATATTTGCAGTAGTCCATAACTCGCCCCTATTTGTGTTACTGTAAAAGATAACACAGTGTGTGGTGGCCAGCAGGGTCCTTGTGAGTTGACGTAGGGTGGCAGAAACAGTAATGCATGTCACTGATAATCATCGCTGAATAGGTATGACAGCACAATGCCTCCCCTCCTGCTGAGTCCTCTTCTGATCTGAGTCCTCTTCTCCTCTTCTCTCCTCTTTCTCTCCTTTTCATTCTTCTCCTCTTTTCTCTCCTTTTCTGCCTTCTCCTCAGCCCTCCTCTCTTCTCCCTTCTTTCCTGTCTTCTCTCCACTCCTCTCTCCTCTCCTGTCTTCTCTCCACTCCTCCCTTCCTATCTCTTCTCCCTCCTTTCTTCTCCACTCCTCCCCTCACCTCTCTTCTCTCCTCTTCTCCTCTCCTCCCCTCTTCTCTCTTCCCCTCTCTTCTTCTCCTCCCTCTTCTCTTCTCCTCCTCTCTCCTCCTTTCCTCTGCCCTCTTCTCTCCTCTCTCCTCCCCTCTCCTCTCCTATCTTCTCTCCTTCTCTCCATTCCACTCCTCCCCTCTCCTCTGCCCTCTTCTCTCCTGCTCTCCTCTTCTCCCCTCCTCTCCACTCCACTCTTCTCTACTCCTCTCCTCTCTTCTCCCCTGCTCTCCGCTCCTCCTCTTTTCCTCTCTTCTCTCCTCCTCTCCAGTCCACTCCTCCCCTCTCCTCTGCCCTCTTCTCTCCTCCTCTCCTCTCTTCCGCTCTCCTCCTCGCTCCCTCTCCACAGGAATCTCCCTATAGCAGGCTGAGGGCGTGCAAGATGAATGGGAGTCAAACGACTGTGAAGACGGAGCCAAAAGCCTGTGCACGCAATGCTCCAACACCTGTCACGTTCACCTGCTTGGCCCAGGTGTGTGCGTGCTTGCTTGCGTGCCTGTCTATGCCAATATGTGTGTGAGAGAGAGAGAGAGAGAGAGAGAGAGAGAGAGAGAGAGAGAGTATGTGGGAGTATAGGCATGGGTGTTGCTTGCCTAACCCTGTTATTGCTAATCAACTCATCACCGCATTGTGTCTGTGCCAGAGTATGTTGCACACGTGTGTGTGTGTGTGCAACAGGTTTTGTTGCCCTGATGTGTCTATTTTTTTCAGAACCATATCCATCTGCATGTTAGAGCCTAATCTTCGTGTGTGTTCGTTCATTCAGGAACATGACACCCCCCAGCAGTTTAGACGCCAATTACGGTGTTGTTCTCCACAGCCCCCAATAAGATGCAGGAGAACAAACCACCTGCATTATAGATGAAGGGGATCACACTAAAGGCACAAACACACACACACACACACACACACACACACACACACACACACACACACACACACACACACACACACACACACACACACACACAGTGTCCTGACTGACCTTATATATGAAGGGGACTGAGATCACACGACACACACTCTCTCTCACACATACACACACATACACAACGGCCCCACTGGCCTGTCATGGGGCATCACGCCACCCCACACCACACCACTTACCATGGCAGTGGGTGAGGTAACAGATGCTGAGATCATATGAGGAGAGACCAAGCTGCTGTTGTGTGTGTGTGTGTGTGTGTGTGTGTGTGTGTGTGTGTGTGTGTGTGTGTGTGTGTGTGTGTGTGTGTGTGTGTGTGTGTTGGTTCGCATGCGTGGCGTGGTCAGACAGGGCCAGGGCTGCAGCATAATAGGCTTACGGGCCACTCTAGTGTGTAGTGCGTGGCACTGTGGGCCCATGACAACGGCCACCCCTGACTGATTCACTGACAACACATGGAGCCACTACGACACGCACGGCCAGACACACACACACATTAACAGACACGCACACACACACACACAAACAGACACGCACACACACAATTGACCCTGTGTCCAAGCTGCTGGACTGCAGGACTGGCTGGTGCCACCTGATGTAGCATGCAACAGTGCATGAGAGGTTCTGCTTAACAGGCCGCATTCAAATACACAACGCATGCCGATATGCTTACACCACACACACACAGGCAAACACACACACACACGCACGCGCACATGCTTTCCATACACATACACACTCAGGCATATGCAGAAGCATAGAGAACTCAACAGTTTATGTCTGCAAGCAGAAACACATAAACAAGTAATACATAAACTGGTGTGTATATGGTAACAGGTTTAAGCAGAGGTGTGGAATATTGTAGTTTAGTTCTCTGAGGTTTGTTTTGCTTGTTGCTGAGAAATCACAATGGCCTATCATAAGTGTTGAGTTCAGGATCAAATGAACAACTTGAGTATTTCTCAAGATAAGTGAGTGGTGGTGACAGAGCAGGCTGGTCCTGAAACTGCCCACACACTCACTCACTCCGCTATGAGATAACCTCTTCCATAAAGCAGAGCGTGGGAATCTTAGGTAAATAAGGTCAGAAACGCAACATCAAGATTAGTTCAGTCGTCCTCTCTCTCTCTCTCTCGCTCAATCCTGTCCTCTCTACACAGCACGCAAACCCACACGCAATGCAGAGCAGAATGGCTGAGTCGCGCGAGCGGTTTCCGTGGGCAGCTCACAAAGGAGCGCGCTTGCGAGAGAGGGGGTGGGGGGCGGACCAATTGTATCACCTTCCCCTCACTGATAGGAATACTCGGCAGATTAGTAAGTGAGCTAACAGGGGCCCGTCTCCCGCTCACTCCACCCCCCGCCGGACCGCTGCATTCTGCTCGCTGCGAACAACAATAGTTGCGTGCGGAAATCTCTATCTCGGTCATCCATCTCCCTGTCACCTCACGCGCGTTGGACACGAAGGTACCACTAAACGCCCGTTCTTTTCTATCGCTGACTCAGACTCGTTAAGTAGGGGAGAAAAATGAGCGCGGGGAGTAGAAGAAAAGAGTAAAAAAAAGAAAAAGAAAGGACAGTGAGAAGCTAAAGAGAAGCGTGTAGGGGAAAGAAGATAGGGAGACGCTTGTCACGCAAAACAAGTCAGGCATGAAGCACATAGTACCCCCCCACCCCCACTCCCACCCCGAGAGAGAGAGAGAGAGAGAGAGAGAGAGAGAGAGAGAGAGAGAGAGAGAGAGAGAGAGAGAGCGAGAGCGACTCGCCCCCAGCGTACAGCGGACGGACCTTGAGGCTCCACGAGGGCTCGCTCTGCGCGCATCTACGGGTTAATCATTGTGGCACAGGACCGGCATTGCGTGCAGACTGTGTTTGCTCGGGCTTTGCCAAGGGTCGCGGGGTTGTGAGGGGAGAGAGTAGAGGGGGGCATCGGCCAGTCTCGTGGGTCACCCGTTTTATCAAAACAATCAGTGGCTGTTTTTATCTAACGCACGCTACTGTTGTGTAAATAAAGAAGTTGGCAGTGATTGAGTGTCGGCTATTCGAACATTTAAAAAGAAACTAGAAGTCGCCGATTTCAATTAGCAGGCGTCCCAACAATGCACGTTGATAAGTCACACGACGACACGCATCACAGAATTTACTACAAATATGGCTTTTGTTTTTGAGTAAGTAAAATGACTTTCCATCAGCGCTGGGAACGGAAGGTACTATGCACCACAAAAAAAAGACGTAAAAAGTTTACTGTTATCATGACTGATGTTTTATACGTCCCCCTCACACATGCTGAGAGCCAGGAAGCACAATACAAACAATTGGAAGTTGTGAAATACCACGCATTCCTTCCCAATCTGACCCATGCGCGCTTGTTGAAGGGTTTGTGGTGGACGCAGGGGAAGCAGGTAAGAGAGCAGCTCGAGACCCTAGATGGGGTCGTTGCGCTCTTTCTTACCTACAGGTGCATGCGTCTTGAATGGTCTATCCAAGAATTTTTGGATTTTTGATTTTCACATATTTGCAGCATTTCCAAGCATTATTCATAAATGTGCATATCATTTTCTTCTTAGTCTTTTCAGTACTTAGATTTATTGATATCAGTAGGGGTGCTGACAGGGGTCGGGCAAAGGAGGCAGTTGTTGCGGGCACTGGGAGAGAGGGGGCCCAGAAAAGTATGTATTGGGCTGGGGGGCCCTTTCAAAGGGGCCCTTTCAGAGGGGCCCTTTCAGAGGATGATGTCCTGGGCCCGGACAAAGCTGTCAGCAGCCCTGGGTAACAGAATTATTAGAATAGCTTAACATAATCACATGCAGTAGCCTACCCTAATGGGTGTATTAGTATCAAGACAAGAATTTTACATTCATTTTAAAGTACATTTCATGTGTTGCTTGCTCCCATAGACTTGCTTTGCAATGCTCCATTTAGCTACACTGTTTAACTAGGCAATGCCAACACATAGACGAAAAATCCTATATATTCTCATATTTCACTGGGACTTAACAACATATGAGCAATTTCTTGAAATGAGGTGGACTGTTCCTTTAAATACTTAATGAGTTCAACAAAATCATCCTCTAAAAATATGAAATGATTCCAACATTTTATGCATGACTACCACTATGTTTCAGCCTTGTTCCTTACAGCGCTGTCTGCCACTATTTTTACTTCCATGACCAGGGCTGTGGGAGGAGTTGTTGCTCAAATAAGTCTGTCCCTGGTCCAGGGAAGGCAGGCAACATCTACTGCCGTGTGGCCTTGGAGAGGAGAGAAGAAGACGGTTGAGGGGTGGTAGAGAAGAGGAGAGGTAGGGGAAAGAGCAGAGAGAGGAGGAGGAGGGAGAAGGGTGGAGAGGTGAGCAGATGAGATGAGGGTGCGGGTGGAGAAGAGAGAAGAGGAAAGGCAAGGGGGGACTACTGAGGAGGAGAGGTATAGGGGAAGAGAAGAAAGGAGGAACATGGGTGGAGAAGAGAGGAGAAAAGAGAAGGGGCAAGGGTCTAGAGGAGATGAGGGCTACAGTTGGAGAGGTGAGAAGGGGTAAAGATGGAGAGGAGAGGAGACGAGGGTAGGGCAAAGGTAGAGAGAAGAGGGAAGGAGAGGAGAGGGAAATGGAGAAGAGGAGAGTAAGTGTATGGGGCGGTGGTGTAGGGTTAGAGAAGAGGGCAGCAAAGCATGTATCAGCAGTGGGCAGTGTTTTTCTTGGACCACATTGTGGCACTCTCCCCCAGCTCCCTGTTGGCTAATCCACTGGACCTGGTGCAAAGCATAACAAGACCCCTCAGCCCCTTCCTTCTGAGACAGGATGTCAGGCGGTGCAGCAACATGCTACCGTGTGTGTGTGTGTGTGTGTGTGTGTGTGTGTGTGTGTGTGTGTGTGTGTGTGTGTGTGTGTGTGTGTGTGTGTGTGTGTGTGTGTGTGTGGACAGGGGGACGAAGGGGTCAGTTGAGAGGAGGCCAATATTGGATTCTCATGACACTGTGTTTATTGGGGGTGGGGGGCTTTCAGTTGACATTGTCCTAAGCCTGACCAAAGCTGTGAGAGGCTGTGTGTGTGCGTGCCTGCGTGCCAGAGAGATTGAGAGTGAGTGAGAGTGAGAGAGAAATAAGGATGCTGAGAGGGAATGAGACTTTGCATGGGGGAAGAAAGAGATTTTGTGTGTGCGGCGCGCGTATACATTTGGTTTGAGCAAGTGGGTGTTTGTTGGCATATGGGCACATTTAAATTTTTATGCATCCTCACTGTTGTCCTTTTAGTAGTTATGCATTGTGTAACTGATCATGGTTATAGTAATTGTGTGTGTGTGAGTGTGTGTGTGCGCGCGCGTGTGTGTGTGTGTGTCGCATGTGATTAGCTGAGTTGGATTCAGGAAGCTTTCATGTTCTACAGAGGTGCATAACACTTGTGCAAAAATCTATGCTCAAGTTGACATGCAAAACTATAACTTTGTAGTCAGACAATCAGTTAGATAAGTGTCCAGACTGACTGACTGAGTGACGGCACGCAATGATCTGGGAAGTGTTACTATTTCTGTGCCGCCATCAACCACCAAATCAGTAGATAGTCACAAGCATATCGCACATAACTAGGAAATGTGTCAGGACTTTTTAATATGTCTGCTGAAAGAGTACCTAGCTTCCTGGATAGGCTGCTGAGCCGCGGAGGAAAAGGAAATGGGCTTCAGCGACCGGGCCAGGCAATAGCGGCCTGTGGACCATGGAGGACAGGAGCAGGGACACTGATCTGATGGAGGGGGAGGAACAAGGGGGTCAGTTGTCCCAGGCCCAGGGATAAAGGGGGGTGGGTGCTCACTACATTGTATGTGGGTGTTTTTTTTTTCTTTTTTGGGGAGGTTCTCCTGTCAGTGGCAGTGGGCAGGAGAATTGAGCAGTTGCAATCATTATTATTGGTGTATTTTATGATGTTTTGTGATGTGGTGTATTTTGTGACGTCATTTATAGCCATATACATTACAGCCATATTTTATGTTCATTTATAAGAACCTGGTGCTAAATCACAGACAAATCGTATACGAGTGACTTAGCACCAGGTTCTTCACGAACATGCGGTGTAGTGTCAGGTGAGGTGTGGCGCTTTTCCGACTGCACCCCGACCCAGTCATGGACAGCTCTGCTCACCGGTACGCGGGAGGCCTGGCTACGCCAGACCAACGGAGGCACTCATGCGCATGGTTATGGCTACGTCTGGGAGGGATTCTGACTTAGAGACGTTCAGTCATAATCCCGCAGATGGAAGCTTCGCAGTGACACAAACCAAATGTCTGAGCCTGCGGTTCCTCTCGTACTGAGCAGGATTACCATTGCAACCACACATCATCAATAGGATAAAACGAACCTGTTTCACAACAGTCGAACAGGTGGGCCTGTTCACTCTTTGCTGAAAAGACTCACATCATAATAACACTGCTATAACATTACAGAGACCCTTTAAGTAAGAAATGAAGACTTTGTCATTACGATTTTGGTGACAATAAGGTTATAACGGAGGCCCTGTGCCAAGGGTTTAAGCCAAAAAATGCTTTGGTGGTTTTTTGGTCCCAGTCCAGCCCTGACAAGGAGAGAGAGTGAACAGGAACAGGAAATGGCCCTGGAGAGACCGGGCCGGCACAGGCAAATATGGCTGCCTGCCGCCGACGACGGGAGTAGGGCGGGAGCAGAGAGACTGCCGCAGTCATAAACATTATTGGTGTATTGTGTTATGCGGTGGCCGTGTTCACGCCTAACCATGTCTCCTATTGTGTTTATGTACTTAAGAAAAGGCCCAGGAACAGTCCCGGGAACACTTTCCATATCCGTCAGCCGTCAGCGTCCACGTCTTTCCCGCTTAAGTCTCCACTATCGTCGGGTGAGTCACATTCAAGCATGACCCTGCACTCACAGGAAACATAGATTTTCACCATTTTATAGCAAGTGTCTTTCCGGTTTTCCTGCAAGAACAAATGTGTGGGACAGACACATTTTTATAATCGGAAAAGACAGGCAAACGCAGCAATAATGACATAACGTCTCGTGCACGCACACTCACGTGCACGGTAGCGCTTTGCACGGTAACTGTTTGCACGCCAGCCATAAAATCATTCAGACATGCGCCTTCTTCTTCATGCACGCACATACTGCATACACACACACACACACAAACACACACACACACACGCTCACTCCAAAAACATTTTATTTATACTAACCTCACTGGTACACCATGGTAATATTGTAATATCTCACACACAGCACAGGCTCTCTCTCTCTCTCTCTCTCGTGAGCAGGGCCGCTGAGTTTGTTGAAAGCCGCAGACAGTGTTATGAAATAGAATGCAGACTAATGACTCCCTTGCGTGAGGAAGTGTGTGTGTGTGTGTGTATGTGTGTGTGTGTGTGCTGGTGTTGCACTGTGCCAAGTGTTATCTCCCTTTCCCTCTCATTGGCAGCCATTTAGCCAGTGCTTTATGTCAAGAGGCCAAGGTGCAGCACCACTCCATTCACTACGAGTACACTCTAACATACACTGAAACAATAACACACGCACGCACGCACACACGCAAACACACACACAGCTGAACTCCATAGTACACACATACACACATGCACACTAACACTAAACAATAACTCTCTCTCTCTCTCTCTCTCTCTCTCTCTCTCTCTCTCTCTCTCTCTCTCTCTCTCTCTCTCTCTCTCTCTCTCTCTCTCTCTGTCTAGTGCACAAATTGCAACCTCAAGTATATTATACTTATCAATTATCAAGTATATTATACTATATCAACTTTATTTTATTCATTGTATTTATTCAATATTTCTGCCAACAGAATATAAATCAGATGCAACACACGTCTGTTGATATTTTAGATGTATTGCACACAATAAAAAATACTGTTCATTCAACACTTCTGGGATCAAATGCAGTCTAAAATATTTTAGTCGGCTCTCTAAGTGTTAACACTTTTTACTGTGCAGGACAGGCATAATCAGCTGTATCCTCTTGCAAACTCTGCAAAGCAGAGAGAGAGAGAGAGAGAGAGAGAGAGAGAGAGAGAGAGAGAGAGAGAGAGAGATTTACATAGTGAACAATTTTTATACTCATGTTGAAACTTGTCATCATTTTTATGAAGTGAAAAAATCCCTAATGTTGGCAGATGAATAGTTTATAGGCACAGCATTGGCTCTGTGATTAAATTATACTTTCCCTCCCCCAACAATTATACAGTTTAGAGAGTGTCAGAACAGATAACACTAACATGTTGATTCCTGAAAACAAGAGGGTGTGTCGATGTGTTTGTGTGAAATCTTGCTCTGAAAGCTTATTTTATATGTGTATGTATGGGGGGACTTTTGGGCTTCTTTTGTATGTGTTTATGTTGGGGGGTGAGTGTGTGCTTTTATCCTGTCTTGACTGTAAGTACACTAGTAGTGGGGACTGTAATTTTGAGTGAATAGACAATCATATTGTACTTGCAAAAGCAAAAGCATGCTCTGTCTTTCAAAACCCCGAGTTGTATGCAGGACCGGTGCTAGGCATAGGCAGACCAGGCGGTTGCCTGGGGCACCAAATGTCTTGGGGGCAACATGTCCCACAGAATTAGAAAATTAAGTAAAATAATACATTAAGCTTTATATTGACAATTATTATTAATGGGCACTCAGTACATATGTAGGCATTAGATCAGCTATGCTTGATCAGATGTATGACACTACTATATGTTTACACATGTCAATGTCTAATTCCACCAAAATCAAGGAGAGGTGCTCTGACTAGAACCAGCCCTGGTTGTATCTATGGTTGTCGTCATATTTATGACCATATTTATAGTCCCAAATATTGAGAAATTCATTCTTTGCACATTGTAAAATATTACCCTTTCTGTCTCTCTGTCAGACCTGCGCAGTAGCCCGACTCCAAAGGCTCATTGATGTTGGTGATTAGATATTGTTTTGATTATTGCATTTTGCTACCAAGTATCGACTTCTCTGGTCTGACTCCATTGGTTTCCAGTTTCTGTTAAAATCCTTTTTGCACTCATTGATAACAGCTGATTATTTCTCTGCATTATTGATTTGGCAGTAAAATGGATTAGTGTTGCTATTAGCATTTTATATCATATGACAATCCCAGAGGTGACAGTATGTAAACAACGCTTTTAACGCTCGTCAACTTACGTATATATACATTTGCCTTCAAAAAAGGCTTTGACACAATTCACCATTGTTTGAAAATGTCAATGTGATTGATATACCCACAACCCAGTTTGAAGTCATCGAGTTAGTAATTTTGCTGGTGTTGGTTTGTGCATGTGTATCTAAGCGTGTCCGTGCATATGTGTGAGTGTGCGTGATCATGGCCATTTGTTCGCATGTGTAGATTGGAGTGTGTGTGTGTGATAAGTTGAGCATGGTGTGATAAAGATGACCTGTAATCCTGATGGCCTGTTAGTGTTCCTCACACACACGCGGAGATTACAGAGGTGTGGCATGATAATAACTCGAACTGACGAGAGCTATCTATTTAGTGTGTGTGTGTGTGTGTGTGTGTGTGTGTGTGTGTGTGTGTGTGTGTGTGTGTGTGTGTGTGTGTGTGTGTGTGTGTGTGTGTGTGTGTGTTAGAGAGAGAGAGTTTGTGTGTGCGTGCTTGGTTGTGTGTATGCGTGTGTGTTTCGTGTGCTTATTTTTGTGGGCTTAGTTACTTACTTGTTTCCTGCATGTTATTTTCCATTGCATGTTTTCGTGTGTGTGTCAACAGTTGATTGTGTGCAGAGTAAGAGTGAGTGTGCAGGTTTGTCTCAATGTGTGTGACTACATGCTCAGTTGACATGCATACCAGTGGCTAACAAGATATGTTGTGGTTGTGTCCACAAGTGCTGTTCTTTGCGTGCATTTTTAGGTATTTGTGTTTTTGCAGAGAGGAAGTGAGAGAGAAAGAGAGAGAGAGAGAGAGAGAGAGAGAGAGAGAGAGAGAGAGAGAGAGAGAGAGAGAGAGAGAGAGAGAGAGAGAGAGAGAGAGAGAGAGAGAAAGATTGAGAAAGAGAGAGAACGACTGAGAGGCTGAGAATGGAAGCCATCTCTCCTCACCCTGGACTTTGGGTGTTGCCTGTCCTAAGTAAACTGCTGTCTCCGCAGGGCACTAAGTACCCCACCACCACCCCGGCCTCCACTACCCCACCCCACCCCAGCCTTCCCCACCTTGGCCCGGTTCTTGATGGGCACGCAAGCCGCCCAAACAGGAAGGCAACCCAGGCCACCTGCCAGAGCGCAGAGCAAACAGCTCCATTTAACCCCCCAGCACAGTGCACAGTGCACCACTGACAGGCCCGCTCTCTGATGATTTTTTTTCACCCGCTGTGTCTCTCACAGCATGAGTGGAGCATGTGCGGGTGGGTGTCTGTATCTGTTACTTGCTAGCTACCTCACAACTGACAAGTCAAGTCAAGTCAAGTAGGTTTTATTGTCAATTTCTTTACATGCACTGGTCATACAAAGAATTTGAAATTACATTTCTTGCTTTCCCATACAGACATAGACTAATTAAGGTAAGGACATAGACAGTATAGACATAGACAGTACTTATACATGGACTTAAGACAGTATGGACATAGACAGTGCTCATACAGACATTCAAAGTGCAAGACTGGACAACAGAAGACTTGTAGAGGACATACATTAAGAGGTATTTGTTGTGCTTTTGTGCTTTTCCTAAAAAAAAAGTCCTTTATAGCGTTCTGACATGGTAATAGTAGCATTTTGAAGAAAATAAATATTAAAAAGGTCTGTCAAGTACACCAGCAGCAGTGTGTGTGTGTGTGTGTGTGTGTGTGTGTGTGTGTGTGTGTGATGTGTGTGTGTGTGTGTGTGTGTATGTGTGTGTATGTGTTTAGTGCAGGTAGAAGGTGCGGTGTGCGTCTTGTGTGTGTGTTCGTGTGTCTGTGTGTGTGTGTGTGTGTGTGTGTGTGTGTGTGTGTGTGTGTGTGTGTGTGTGTGTGTGTGTGTGTGTGTGTGTGTGTCAGTGTGTGTATGTTTGGGTTTAGTGCAGAAAGTGCAGTGTGCTTGTGTGTGTGTGTGTGTGTGTGTGTGTGTGTGTGTGTGTGTGTGTGTGTGTGTGTGTGTGTGCATGTTTTTAGTGCAGGTTGAAAGTTCAGTCACAAGTATAGTAGTGCAGGTGGAATGTTCAGTCGCAGATATGGTGGTGGGGGATGGGGGGGGGTTGTCAGTGGCCTTAATGCTGGCTAGAGGCTGACAGTGGGGGGGGGGGGGTTTGTCAGTGGCCTTGCTGGCTAGAGGCTGACAGTGGAGGATGAGAGTGGGTTGAGTGTTCAGCATCTTGATCGCTTTGGTGCATTGTGCTGCTCGCCAGCCGGGTGGTACGGGAACGGAGCGCCTGTACCTCTTTCCAGAGGGCAGGAGGCTGAAACAGTTTGGTGTGCAGGGTGGCTTGTGTCTTTGATGATCATCAGTGCTTTCCGGGTGAGGCATGTGGTGTAAATGTCCTGCAGGGAGGGGAGTGTACTGTACTCCAATGATCTTCTTCGCTGTGTTCACAACACGCTGGAGTGTCTTCCTGTTTTTTCTCCGGGCAGCTTCCTCCCCACACTGTGATGCAGTTGGACACGACGCTCTCTATGGTTCCTCTGTAGAATGTTGTCATGATGGAGGGTGTAGCACTTGCCTTCTTTAGTTTGCGCAGGAAGTAGAGACGCTGATGGGCCTTCTTTCGCCAGTGATGTAGTGTTGGTGGTTCCAAGAGAGGTCGTCGCTGATGTGCACTCCAAGGAACTTGGTGCTGCTCACTCTCCTACCACAGCATCGCCGTCGATGGTCAGTGGTGGCAGTTGTTTTTGGACCCTTTGGAAGTTGACAACAATCTCCCTTGGTCTTGTTGACATTCAGCAGGAGGTTGTTGTCTTTGCACCATCTGGCCAGCAGGTCTACTTCTTCTCTGTAGTGAGTCCCCATCGCCCTTGGTGATGAGGCCCACCAGTGTTGTATCATCCGCAAACTTCACTAGATGGTTAGTGCTGTGGGTCGTTGTGCAGTCGTGTGTCAGCAGCGTGAACAGCAGGGGGCTGAGAACACACAACCTTGCGGAGCCCCCGTGCTCAGGGTCAGGGTGCTCGAGGTGTTGTTCCCTACCCGTACTGCTTGTGGTCTTTGCATCAGGAAGTCCAGCAGCCAGTTGCAGAGGGAGGTGCTGAAACCTAGTTTGTCCAGTTTTCTGATGAGTTGTTGTGGTATTATGGTATTGAATGCTGAACTGAAGTCAATGAACAGCATTCTCACACAGATGAGTCTTTTATATTGTCCAAGTGGGTGAGGGCTGGATGGAGGGCAGAGCAAATTGCATCCTCCGTGGATCGCTTGGCTCGGTATGCGAACTGGTAGGGGTCTAGGGTGGGGGGTAGGGTGGCTTTGATGTGTGACAGGACTAGCCGTTCGAAGCACTTCATGATTATGGGCGTCAGTGCTACAGGACGGTAGTCATTGAAGCATGATGGTGATGATTTCTTCGGCACAGGTATGATGGTAGCAGCTTTGAAAAGTGATGGGATGACTGCTTGCTCCAGAGAGATGTTAAAGATGTCTGTGAAGACATCCTTCAGCTCTTCTGCACAATCCTTCAACACTCGGCCTGGTATGTTTGCGTGGGTTGATGGTGGCCAGTGTCCTCTTAACACTGGCAGAGGACAGGTAAAGGGGTTGATCATGGGGGGGAGGGGGAGTTTTCTGTGGGTGAGTGTCATTTTGTGCTTCAAAGCGGGCAAAGAAACCGGCGTTTAGCAGAGAGGTGTTGTTGTCACAGCTTCGTGGTGCAGGCTTATAGTCCGTGATGGCCTGTATGCCCTGCCACAGGCTCTGTGCATCTCTGCTGTCTTTGAAGTGTGTTGTTATTTTGTCTGAGTATTCCTTTTTTGCTTTCCTGATGCCCTGGGACAGGTTAGCCCTTGCTGTCTTTAGGCCAGCTACGTCTCCTGCTCTGAAGGCTTTGTCTCTGGCCCTCAGCAGTCGGTGAACGTCTCCTGTGAACCATGGCTTCTGGTTGGCCCTGGTAGTGATGTGTTTTATTTCTGTAACATCATCGATGCATTTTGTGATGTAGGAGGTACTGACGGTAGTGCAAATATGCCCACACTATTGGCATGAGCACAATATCTGCCCTTACCCTCCTCTTTTGTTGTGTACAGGAAAGTGCATGATGACAATAACAGCTATTTGTGTTTAGTTCTTTATAAACATCCTTCCATCCTCAACTCCTGATCCTCTGAAGAGGTATGTTTCATTTGTGGTCTGAAGTGACAGGGCCTTGGAGGACAAATTCTTAGAATGCGATCTGTAATGTCAAAACAAGCACCACTTTTTTTCCATGATAAAACCATTTTTTTTTGCACTTCATCACGCATACTTTTACAGTATCATGCCAAGTGGAATCATATTAGGTCATATTCTTATTCCTGACTTTGTGCACTTATACAAATTCATCAAGCAATGTGGGGTAACATTAGATTACCACATTAGATATGTGTGACAATATGATTGAACTTGTCGTTCAGGACAGGTACCGTGTCCATGAAAAATATCCACACTGTCAGCTTGTCAATGAAAGACACCTGCCAGCATGAACAGTATAGTCAGAATGACACAGTTATTTTTTTTCTTCCTCTTCTTTTTACGACTGCATGCTGTGACAGATATGACACCAAGCGTGTCTGTGTTTTCACCTTATCTGTCCCATCTCTCCACCTGATGAATCGCGTCGCCGACAGTTCCCAGTCTCTTGCACGACAGGTGTGGAAGAAGACGAAGCCACCGCGACTTTGGTTGTCAGCCAGCCAGGGCACAACCGGCTGCTATCTGCCAATTAAGTGTAACAGTAATTACAGGTGGGAGTAGGAACAAGTCTGAGAGCTAGCTACTGTTAAAGCCCCGGGTCATTGTCTTGGTTTATTATGTCAGGGCACATGCCACAAAAACTGCAGCACAGATCCGAGCCGACACCTCAGAACTATTTAATTCAAGATAATTGGAGCATGTAAGCGTGCAAAAGGGAGGGAATGGTGTACACAGACATAAATGAGAGAAAGAGGAACAGAGAGACACAGAAACACAACACCCAGAAAAGCTGATGGGTGACGATGGCATACAGCTGTACAGCATTGAAAGACAGAAAAAATACAACAGACAGAATGAGACAGGGAAGCAAAGAAATAATGACAAAAGTCAGAAACAGAGAAAGACAAAAGAAAGAGAAACGTAGAGAAAGCACAATTAAAGACAGAAGTAAAAGTAAAAATGAAACAAACAAAAAACCTGCCATTTTCCTTCCAAAACAAATAACTTCCCTCCGTAACTGTTCAACAGTTGCTATAGAGCAATGTACCTGATTTTGCACTGGTTGGGTCAATTTTGTGTAACGATGTGCAAATCTGGATTGCTTCAATGCAAACTGTGTCGAGACCGAATATTATGTCAGATGTGATAAGGCATCGTCAAAATAGAGTGAGAGTTGAAAATTGTGCTATATCAAAATAAAATGTGTCATGATGCACCTGCTTCCTGCATGCATGTGTGTGCGTGTGCATACCAAGTGTGTGTGTGTGTGTGTGTGTGTGTGTGTGTGTGTGTGTGTGTGTGTGTGTGTGTGTGTGTGTGTGTGCATGAGCACGTGTGCATAAGGGTATTTGTCCATGCCTGGGTCTGTGTCTGTGAATGTGTACGTAGCCTACGTGCATTTATGTCATTGGAGTGAGACACATTGAATTAACTTCTGCATGCTGGCTGTGTCAGATAGGGGCAAGATGCAGCCGAAGTGCACGTACACCTCAGGAGCTCTCATGACCCGCTGAAGTGCTGAGGGCTTCCCCATCGCAAAAACGTACAAGGCAGAGAAGAGGGACATTTCTCACATATCTGCAACATGTCAGCAGTCACCAGGACACAAGGGCGCATGAGGTCACAATGGATGATGTCAGAATAGAAATGGGCTGATAGAATAGATTTCTATAGTTGGGTGGATAGGAAATGAGAGATACGAAAGAAAGAAAGAAAGAAAGAAAGAAAGAAAGAAAGAAAGAAAGAAAAAAGAAAGAAAGAAATCGAAAGAAAGAAAGAAAGAAAGAAAGAAAGAAAGAAAACTTTCATATTCATGTTCCATTATGAGGGTATCAGGTCTCATATGACAAGTTGGTATAAAAGATGCAACAACATATTTATTTGTCACCTGTAATCTTATGCTGGCACAGTTTGCAGTGAAATGAAAGAATGGTATAGGCTGCTAAAAGGAACAGGAGTTTCCAGAAGTGTGGTCGTGATGTATTATCCTAGGTAAGAGTTAGTAACTATAACATCTTGATAGGCATCAGGCAGCCATTGGATGGGCCGACAGATAAACAGACATTTGCTGGCACAGGTCAGAAGAAACCTGCAGGAAAAGAGGGGGATAGAGGGAGGGAGGGGAAAGGATGGTTGAGAGATTAATGACGGAGGGATGGTATGGTGAGGATAATGGGCCAAGATGGTGTGAAATGATGCTGGGCAATGATGTCTGCTGGTCCCTCTCTATGTCTCTCTGTACCTCTCTGTATTTCACACTGTCTCTTTTCTCTCTGTCTCTCTCTGTCTCTCTCTCTGTCTCTCTCTCTCTCTCTCTCTCTCTCTCTCTCTCTGTCTCTCTCTCTCTCTCTCTCTCTCTCTCTCATGTGGGTGTGCTCCAATATCAGTGGCCTCATGAAGACATACATACACACACGCTGTCATGCACACACAGAGAGAGTTTCTCCCTTATTCAAATTCAAATGAGCTTTGCTGGCATAAGTCCATGAGGCTTTGTTGTCAATGGCAACATTTTTAATAAATATAAACAGTAAATACAAACAATAGCGCTAGATAATCTCTGTCTCTTGCTCTCCTTCTCTGTTTCTCTTTGTTCTCTCTCTGTTCTCTCTCTCTCTCTCTCTCTCTCTCTCTCTCTCTCTCTCTCTCTCTCTCTCTCTCTCTCTCTCTCTCTCTCTCTCTCTCTCTGATGTCTCTGTCCATGAGTAAAAGGACAAGTATGTTACACAGCATGTAGATTCCTTTGGTGTGAGAAAGCAAAAGACACCAAGCCAATCAGGTTAGAGTGTGTTTTGTTGATGCGGCGGCGTGAGTCATGGTTAATGTTTTAACTGCACTCATACTCTCACTGAGACAAAAGGCCGAGCCATATGTATGTGTCGAGACACCACAGCGACAGAAGATAGCTGTCAATTAACCCGAGTGCACACTCACGCATGCACAGTCACACAAACGCCCATATGGGCACACACCCTCATGCAGGCACGCACACACATGCAGGCATGCATGCATACTCACACACATGCATGCATGCACATACACACGCACGCACGCACACACTCACACACGCACACAAGCACGCACGCATGCACGCACGCACGCACGCACGCACACACACACACACACACACACACACACACACACACACACACACTATTACAGACAGACAGACATAGAGTCTAATGCAGGCCCACACTTCCCATTCCAATGAAATCATTCAACACAAAACCATTGCATGTAAGAATGGATGCAGTGACTGACTGACGACTGACTTGATGGAGTTGCACAAATACTACGGTGATTGTTGCTTGTTCCGTGGACGTGGTGTGCATCCATTCGAAAGGTTCGAGGAGGATATTATGCAAACACATTTCAAACTGTGTGCCATATCATGATGCCCAAAAGAAAAAAAAAACATTGTGCAAAAAAACGGTAGCAAAGTGTAATAGCACTTAGTAGCAGAGTATCTGTGTCTCAAGACTTGTAGTTATGCAATGCTGCAGTAACTAAGCCTGCAGTGAGCAATCACAGAACGCTGTGTACCTTTTTTTCCTTTCTCTCGCTCTCTTTCGGTCTAGTTGTTTTGCTGGTAGTGTCAGTGCTCGTTTGTCAGCCCTGTCACTCAGACGTGACATTAATGCCACACAATTTACAAATTCAGAGACGGCGCTGAGTACACACAGCCCTGACACTCCCATTCATAAGAAGATTTTCATGAATGACACACAGCTGCTTGAATGAGACCGATTTCCTGTATGGCAGCCTGAGAGAGAGAGAGAGAGAGAGAGAGAGAGAGAGAGAGAGAGAGAGAGAGAGAGAGAGAGTGAGCGCAATATGGCCTTCTCTTAGGCTCTGTTGACTGGGCTAGGCCTGTGTTCACTGGCACACAGGCATGAGATCATCTTTGTAATTCATCAGCAATTAAAAGCGTTCCAATTGGTTTAGCCCAAAGGATCCCAAACATTGCCATGACGACATACTTCACAAAAACATAAACATATTGTGGTTATGGTAGCCAGAACTTAAGACCAAGTGGAACAACTTACAAAGTAATAATCACAGTGTCACCTGCAGCACACATTAGAGACAACTACACAAACCTGACATTGTTTTGGGGTTCAACCAAAGGCACTTTTGTGATTTCTGGTAGTTCTTTGGCAATAATAATATAGCCGTGCTTATTTCTTAGACAGTAATCATACCATCAAACTAATGCCCAGATCCCTACTGACCCAGGACTTGCTGAAGAGCACATGGGAAATGTTAAACAAAGGAGCATTACTTTAACTTATGGCAGCAACACATGGAAGCGAAATGACTGATGCAAGGTGAAATTCACTGTTCCATTCTGACAGCTAATTCGTCAACAGGTCATAGCGGCTAATCAAATCGAATAAAAAAATATGTTGCCAATATCATTTGCCACAGCCAATGAACTGAGTATTTTTGCAGTAGCCGTCGTTGCTTGCCTTCACCCGACTTCGCACAATTAGCTTAGCATGTATAGGGGGTTAGAGTGTAGCCTCATAATATGCACTCTTTCGTCCGTGGATCGTTTTGGTATTTGTTGAAAAGACTTGACTACCATAGTAATGAACTACACTGGGGTGGTGGTGGCTCAGGTGGTACAGGAGCTTGTTCTGCAACTAGAATGTTGCAGGTTCGAGTCCCGCTCTGCCTGAACCTCTCAATGTGTCCTTGAGCAAGATACTTAATCCCAAATTGCTCCTCGTGGCAGAATGGTACCCTGTGTGGCAGCTACACCCACTGGTGTGTTAATATGAGTGTGGATGTGTGAATGTGAGGCATACAATGTAAAGCACTTTGAGTGCTTTAAGGAGTGGAAAGACAGTATCTAAATGCAGTCCATTTACCATTTAACACTACTATGACACAGAGTCTTAAGTAATGCACTTTCGACTTGGCCTTTGTCCTTCCAGTAACAATACACTTATTACTGCGTGCGTGTCGCCACTGATGTTGACAGTCCTGTATTTTTCCATGTAGTGAGTAAAAAAGTAGTTGCTCCAAACAGAGCACAGTTAAGAGGTGGTAATGTGTTCATGTTTGGACCAATATATTATAAATATATTGAACTTCACATTTGTCAGTGGCATTGTGTCACCATGTCTCCAAAAAAAAAACCCGCCATCTTTCACACCTCAATCAGTTGCTCAGGGAAGAGGAACGAGGAGGGAGGAAGAATGTCTTCCTGGATGCTAAAAGTGTAGGGGAAAGTACCCAAAATGCAACACCCCTGCTGCCTACACCTCCACCACCCTCAACCCCACCCCTGTACCATTCTTCCCCTCCCCTCCCCCACCCCTCATGACCTGCTTTAACATGCCTGTGCTTCAGGAAGCTGCTGTCAGGAGCGTGTGTCTCAGGCGAGCGCTAGCTCTTCTCACGCTAACAACCTGGCTGTCTGTCCATCATCTTCAGAGGAGGAGGGACACAGCCTGCTGCTCTGGTCACGCAGTGTGTGGTAATGCAGGTGATATGTTATATGCCGTGTACAGGGTTGCTGACAGCTTTGGCCGGTCCCACGACAAAAGGGACCCCCATGTAATACATACAATCTTAATGAGGATCCAATTTTGGGCCCTTCAAAACATTGGGCATGGGACAACTGACCCCTTTGTCCCTCCCTGTCAGCTATCCTGTGTGTGTGTGTGTGTGTGTGTGTGTGTGTGCGTGTGTGTGCTTGTGCTTGTGCTTGTGCTTGTGCTTGTGTGTACAGTATATCCATCTGTTACACCTGTATTTATTCAGTATAGACAAAAAAGTGTATGTATTCGTGCATGGCTCTGTGTGTGTGTGTGTGTGTGTGTGTGTGTGTGTGTGTGTGTGTGTGTGTGTGTGTGTGTGTGTGTGTGTGTGTGTGTGTGTGTGTGTGTGTGTGTGTGTGTGTGTGTGTGTGTTTGTGTGTGTGTGGTTGTGAGTGCATGCGTGTGTACATGTGGAAGTGTGTGTGTGTGTGTGTGTGTGTGTAGGTGTGCGTGAGTGCGTGAGACAGGTGTCATGTCAGATGTCGCTGCTTGTCATGCAAAGTGACTTCCCATCCACATTCCGCTTCTCCTGGACATTCTTCTGTGTACAGAGTGCAGGTGCTGCAGAGGCAGCGTGCTTCTTTTCACCGTATCATTGACAATGTCAACTTCAAGACATCCCTAACAGGCCATCTGGCCCCTCTATTTATTATGCTCATCTGTCTCTTACTGCATGTATTCTCTCTTTCATGCTTCACTTGTTGTTTTGCTTTTACTCATCTCATATTTTTTCCTCTTCTCTTTTCTATCTTACTCCTCTTTTGTTCTTCCCTTATTATCTCTCTCTCTCTCTTTCCCTCTCTCTCTCTCCCTCTACCTCTCTCTCTCTCTCTCTCTCTCTCCCCATATATCTCCGCGTACGCCGCTCACAAATAAAATGACAGATGTCACGTGTGGCATCCTCCAAACCTCCGTCTGTCAGAGAGGTACTGTACCGTGTGCCTGCTCTTCTCTTCTCTTCTCTGCTCTACTCTGCTCCCTCACTCCCTCGCTCGCCTGCCTTCTGGCCTAGCCTCTCGTGCGAGGCTCGATTGGACCGCGAGGCCGTGTTTGATGAGAGCGATTATTTACCCAGGCCCCGGCTTCAACATCAAAGGCGAAGCAGCCCCATCAAAATGGCGGCAAAGGAGGAAATGTCACAATGGCCCCAGGGAGATGCTTTCAAACAGGCCCCAGATGAAAACGGAGCCTCAAGCCGCTACCGTGCCGTGCCAAGCCATGCAGCGCAGCGCAGCGCAGAGCGGTGAGGAAAGCTCCTGGATGCAGGACTATAAATCACTCCACCTCTCTCGTGTAACTGTAAATTATTTTTATAGGAGCGGTTTTGAGCAAACTGCACACACACACACACTCTCTCACACACATACAAACACTCAGACTGACAGACAAGCACACACACACACACAGACTGACAGACAAACACACATACGCTACACACATACCACAGTGGTATTTCAACCCTTTCAATTGAAAATACCTTCACTAAGACAAAGGAATCAAGATAGGAAGTCAGGAATACGAGATTCAGTTCATCAGCAATATCTGTCCAAATTCCAAGAATACTGGCACCAAACCCAAGTGCAAAATTGCTTTCAGTGTATAGTGTGTTAGATGTACAGTAACAATGTAGTGTATTAGATGTGTGTGTGAATTATTTGTTGCTAATTGGTAAATTTTGTTCAGAATTGGGACTATCTGGATTTTAAAAAAATCCTCATTCTGGAGGTGCACATGAAGAATCCATGGGCGGAATCATTAACTTAGTGCAGACTGTATATGTGTTGCAGATGCATAATGCTCTGCAAGTCCTTTTGCCAGTTGTCTCCTCAAACAGTATACAGTAAACACTTGTTAGCACTGGTATGAAATACTGCCAATTTAATAGAAAATAAATAGAATTAAATTATATATACTGTACTAATAGTCTGCCAAGGCTGTCTTGCTGTACTTGGCCTTTAGAACTGTTCTAACCTGCTCCCGTTAACAGTTCCCTTGCATATTCTGCTGATGGTCACTGTTCATATCAGATTTTTTTCTTGTGCATCTCCTGTCCAGTTATATATTCAAGCAAACATGCAAACAGTGATTTTGCTGCAAACTCTTAAAGTGGCCACTGAAGATACTGTATAGCTGATGTTAGTAACAGCATGTTACCATAGCCTGGCATTAGGGTTGCCACCTCTGTCAGAGAAAAAAGCCTGGACATTTCAAATTTAATCGACCCTTATGATTGTTGGCAATTACATTCTTCCTTTAGTGTCTAGGGAAAATACATTTTTCCTCAGGACAGACCATTAAAAACAGAGACAGCCAGGTAAATCTGGGACCGGAGGCAACACTGCCTGACATAGCATAGCATTGGTCAACATGAGGCAAAAAGTGTGAAGTTGTCAACGCCTCAGTCAACATCCCAGTAATCAAAGCTGTATTGTTTGAAATCAAGGCCTCTTGACTTCTTGGGTTGGTTGCGCCTGGCACATTGCGCTATGGTGAATGTTTATATAAATTACCTCAGGATTGAATGGGATGATAGGCATGAAGGAGGACAGGAGGATGAGGAGAGTAGAGGAGAGAAGAGACTGACTGGGGATAAATGCCAGCATCTGCAATACGTCTGGTCTTGTCCAAGGCTAAATGTCATATCAATAAAAAACCCAACAACAACAAACAATCCTTCTATTTGTGGCTTGGCGCGAATATGTCAGATGTTTCCCAATTTCTAGCAGAGGGAGATGGTACATGCGATTACCCGTCACAGGTGAGCACGGAGAATGAGAATGCCACCGCCTCCGCCATAGCCTGCCACAGCCCGTCCCGGTAGCAGGCGCCTGCCAGAGATGTAAAAGGATACCAGCTAAAAACCGTTATATGTGTAAACACCACTAATTTCATCACCCTCAGCACGCTTTCTCTAGCTTCTGGGAAGAAAGCAAGGCTAAATGTGAGACAAAGGAGAAACAGAGCGCAACATTGAGTGCCATAAACCTTTTCAGCTCGGGTTTCTGCGTAGGCCTACTGAGTTTCATTGGTGCACTCACATAGCTGTTGCTGCATGAGTGCTTTTGTTTTACAACTGTATTGAACTGAATGGTGAGAGGTGGGATCATGAATGAAATCAGTTTCCGTAAATAGCTCGACAAAAAAATCCCAGATGTTTTCTTGTTGTAGCCCTACAGACCTACACGACCCAAGAGATTTCCTGATATGGAAATGTGTGGCTATAACACAAAGTCCCAGACCAAAAAAAACACACAAATGATCCCATCTCTGCTCTGATAAGATCATCATCCTTCCTTCTGCATTGGAGATAAGGCTAGCAGGAGAGAAAAAACATCACCGTGCGAGAGAAAGAGAATAGAAAGAATGAAAGAGAGGCACACAAGAGAGGGGGGGTAGGAGAGATAGAGAGGGAGGGAGGGAGATGGAGAGAAAGAGAAAAACCAAAAGAAAAAACTGCCAAAAGACTTAAAAAAGAAAAAAAAAAACAGGGTAGTAAAAATGCCGCCTGTCAAAGGCCAGGTGGAAGGGTCAATACAAATGAGAAGATGAAGCAGTTGTCCTCACGCAAGGCAAGCAGCCTAGTGCCTGCAGGCACACACTTTTCCCCAGAAGAGAGACCAAGAAGTGGGGGGGGGAGGTGAGGGGAGGACAGGACAGGAGAGGAGAGGAGCGGGAGCAGTGGGGTGGCAATTGACTTGCTCCACCGACCCGTCCAACTGGTTCTCTCTTCCCCCCCCACGTCCGTTTTCTCGGTGGCGTGCATGCGAACAGGTTGTAAATGACAGAGGAAGCGAAGGTGTGGAGACTGAGCGAGTGCCTCGGGCTAAAGGAGTTTACACAATTCACAGAGATTTATCCAGCCAGCCAGCCAACCAGCCACTGACAAACATTAGCGGGGCCATTTAGAAAACACACAAATCTTTCTGTCTTATTTGCATAGTTTCTACCTTTCATGCGCAGGTGTAGTGTTTTTGTGTGCGTGCGTGTCTGCTTGCGTGCACGCTTGCATGCGTGCATTCATGCGTGCATGTTCGTGCGTAGCCAACAACTGCGCAGGAATCACTCTTAAAGTATTTGTCTATCCAAATATGAAAAAACAGTTTTCACTGATAGGCCTTGTTGATGTAAGTGCTTCACGGCTACATAAACGATCTTTATGTGCGGTTTATTTACGTAACGTATAATGCAAACAGATCGTCTCAGTGCAAAAGAAAAAAAGGGGGGCTCCATCATAACAAGGCCGATGTATCCTGTGGCATGATCAAAGCCTCTCCGTGGCCTGCTAAGGCATGAAACCCGGCCTCCCATTTGGTTAATCCTTCCCTCGTGCGTCAGCAAAAGCAATCTTGATTGTCATTTTTGCTACTGGTGGTTTACATCGTGCTCAAATCTGATTATAAACATCAATGTGAGCAAATTTTACTGCGAGCGTTTTTGTGGTCGGCTGTTACAGTGTTGTGAAAATGTCCCGTCCCTGCATTTCTCTTGCCTCCTCCTGTGTGTTGTTGGTGGAGCTCGGTGTGGTTCGGGTGCCAGGAGCGAGACTGCGTGTTATTGTTGGTGGCGTATCAAATATGAGCTATGTCATGTGTGTGTGTGTTCGTGTGTGTGTGTGTGTGTGTGTGTGTGTGTGTGTGTGTGTGTGTGTGTGTGTGTGTGTGTGTGTGCGTGCGTGCGCGTGTCTGTCTGTCTGTCTGTCTGTCTGCCTGTGTGTGTGTGTTCTCATGTGACTGTGTCTTGGTGTGTGTCTGCACATAAAGACAGGATTGCCTTTCAAAATATTTCCCATAAACTCAGGAATACAGTCGCAATTATTTCCTCAGCAATTATACACGTTAATTGCAGCTTGTGATGTGGATTTATGGTTTTCCAGGATTGTTGCACAATGCATATATAATATAATATAATATTCCTGCAGCTGCGGCGTCTTTATGAGTGTTTATGACTGAGTTTGTTGTTGATGATAATCACTCTGGATCTTTAGCCACGCAGCCAGAGGACATGTCATAAACACAGCATGAAAGGAGGACCTGGAGGAAGAGAACAGGTAAGTGATACTTGACTGACTGCCTCTCTTGTCTTGGTGGGCTTGGAGCTCACTTGCGCCGCTCTCTGTCTCTCTGTCTCTCTGTCTCTCTCTCTCTCTCTCTCTCTCTCTCTCTCTCTCTCTCTCTCTCTCTCTCTCTCTCTCTCTGTGTGTGTGTGTGTGTGTGTGTGTGTGTGTGTGTGTGTGTGTGTGTGTGTGTGTGTGTGTGTACGCGTGCGTGTGCATGATTTTTTACAGACTTTGATTAGGCTGTTGGTGGGTGGGTCTGGACGTCTGTGTGTGTGTGTGTGTGTGTGTGTGTGTGTGTGTGTGTGTGTGTGTGTGTGTGTGTATGGGTGGTAGGTAACTGATATTGACCGTAAAATTGGGCTAGTGCATTGTGCAAATCCATATGACGGGCACACATGACAATATGTGTCTCTAAGGCCTGTATGATGTGACTCATAATTGTGCATGGATTTGTTCTATAGCTGTTACACACACTGTGTGTGTGTGTGTGTGTGTGTGTGTGTGTGTGTGTGTGTGTGTGTGTGTGTGTGTGTGTGTGTGTGCATGCGTGTATATATGTGTGCGCGCGAGTGTTTAAGCATACGTGTGAATGTGGAGGAGGGTGTCGAGCCTCAGGCGCTGTGCTGAGATTTAAGAATGAGTTAGCGTGTCAAGATTGCGTGTCTCTCTGCAAGACCACGCCTGTACCTGTCAGGTGTTCTGCGGCATGCCTGACTTTCGTGCAGAGAGGTGTGCGTGCATGTGTGTGTGTGTGTCTGTGTGCGTGTGTGTGAGAGAGAGAGAGAGAGAGAGAGAGAGAGAGAGAGAGCGCATGACTGAGAGAGCGTCTGTGTGTGTGCGTGTGAACATGTGTGAGAGGTTTTGGGTGTTTATGCATACATACTGTGTGTACGTGTTTGCGTGTGGTTGTGTGTGCCTGTATGCATGCGTGCATGAGTGTGAAAGAAGATGAGATGCTGCGAAAAAAAGAAAGAGAAAATATTTCTGCATGCTTATTCTTATTACCCCCCCACCACCCACTTCTCACTTAATGCACGCAAATGCAAGCAATGAAAGACACACGCGACGTACCGATCAGCAGGTCCGCTGACAGCCTTAGCCAGGCCCAGGACAGAATCAGCTGAAAGGGGCCCCCTGTCAATACATACAACATAGTGGGAACCCAATTCTGGGCCCCGTTTCTTCCTGGGCCCGGGACAACAGACCCCTCCCCACCTCCCGTCCCTCGTCAAGGTAGCCTGCTTACAAGAACTCTGGTGGCTGCCAGGCCCTGGATACTGCTAAATATTTACCAAGGGCCTTGCAGGAGGGACCTCTGCTGTGCTGTATTGTGTGCTGTGCCCTGCTTGGGATGTTAGGGCCTAGAGCGCTGCAATGCTGGCTGTTCAAACATGCAGAGGAACAGGGGATGGGAAGTGAGGCAGTATGGATCTTAGAGAGAGAGAGTCACTGAGCACATTTACATGCACAGTGTGTTCGATTTCAGACGGAGTACTGTTGGTATTCGGTTTAGAACAAAATCCGTAATATTCTGTTAACATGCATGTGTGAAACAACATTCTGCAACCAGAATATTCCTGGAACACGACAACATTCAGAATGAGTGAGTTTACATGACACATAAGGAAACCGAAATACTGACATCATATCGTTTTAAGTCTGAATATTCCTTGCATGTAACTGTACTCAATGTGCAGAAACAATTTCCAGAGAAATTGCTTGAAATGACAAAGTTCAAACGAACATCTTTCTGCCTCGGCCTGCTTGTCCTTTCTTAACCCCCACCCCCCCATGCCCTCTCTCTCTCCCCCTCCATCCCTCCCCCCTTGCCCCTCCCTCTCTTTTACTCTCACGCACATGTGCAGGTATGTATTTCTGTTCAGAGGCAGGTGTATTGTACCTGTGTATGTTTTTACGTGTGTGCCAGCATGTGTGCACTTCTCTGTGTGTGTGTGTGTGTGTGTGTGTGTGTGTGTGTGTGTGCGTGCGTGCGTGCGTGTGTGTGTGTGTGTGTGTGTGTGTGTGTGTGTGTGTGTGTAGGTGTGTGTGTGTGTAGGTGTGTTTGTGTGTATGTGTGCGCGTGTGTGTGTGAATGTGTGTGTAGGTGTGTAATGTATGTGTATGCGTGTGTGTGTAGGTGTGTGTGTGTGTGTGTGTGTGTGTGTGTGAATGTGTGTGTAGGTGTGTAATGTATGTGTATGCGTGTGTGTGTAGGTGTGTGTGTGTGTGTGAAGGTGTGTGTGAATGTGTGCGTGAGGGTCTGGCTGTCTGTATAAAGGGAGGCCCACATCTTTTCATCTGAGCAGGCTTTGCGTGGCTTCCTGTTTCTCTCCTCTGCCGTGCTCTCGGCTGCTGCTGTCCCCCATTGCACAGGTGGCTCGCACCCTTTGATCTGCACCGCATGAAAGAGGTGCCGTAAGCCCTTGCCCTCCCCCTTAACTCCACAGCAAGCCAGCCAGTACCACCCCCCCAACTACACACACACACACACACACACACACACACACACACACACACACACACACACACACACACACACACACACACACACACACACACACACACACATACAAGCAGACACACGCACACACATGCATGCAAGCGGACAAATGCACGCACACACGTACACATATAAACATACATACAAGCAGGCACGCACACGCAATAGTGCGTACACGCACATACGGTACTATGCACCCACATAGTATATCCACTCCCCCCAACTACACACACGCACGCACATACACATACAAACATACCTTCAGGTACCCATTCCAACACTACTCACACACCAGCATCCAGCATCCATTCCCTCAAAACATTATCCTCAACCACCCCCCCACCCCCCTGCCACCAGCATGCCTTTTGTGAAGATCTCAAAAATAGCCCCCATGTTTTATTTTAAGGTCTCCTTCCCTCACGGTCCTGCATACATTTAGACACAATGGCATCCCCATTTAGAGGAAGTCGATGCTTGGGGCTCACGTCCACACCTCACACCTCCCATGACAAAGAAAATGACATAATAATTCCGTCTTAGTCAACCTTTTAAGCAATAAAGCATTACAACTTGTTTTTCAAGTCAAGTCAAGTCAAAGTTTATTGTCAATTTCTTTACATGCACTGGTCATACAAAGAATTTGAAATTGCGTTTCTTGCTCTCCCATGCAGACATAGACTAATCTAGGTAAGGACATAGACAGTATAGACATAGACAGTACTCATACATGGACATAGGACAGTATGGACGTAGACATTGCTCATACAGACATTTAAAGTGCAAGACTGGACAACAGAAGACTTGTAGAGAACATACATTAAGAGGAGGTATTTTGTTGTGCTTTTTTTTAAAAGTCCTTTATAGCGTTCTGACATAGTAATAGTAGCATTTGAAGAAAATAAATAATTAAAAAAGGTTTTATTAAATACACCAGCAGCAGTATGTGTGTGTGTGTGTGTGTTTGTATGTGTTTTGTGTGCGTGTGTGTGTGTGTGTGTGTGTGTGTGTGTGTGTGTGTGTGTGTGTGTGTGTGTGTGTGTGTGTGTGTGTGTGTGTGTGTGTGTGTTTGTGTGTGTGTTTAGTGCAGGTAGAAAGTGCGGTGTGCGTCTGTGTGTGTGTACCTGTGTATGTGTGTGTGTGTGTGTGTATGTGTGTGAGTATGAGTTGTGTGTCAGTGTGTTTATGTTTGGGTTTTGTGCACGTGTGTGTGTGTGTGTGTGTGTGTGTGTGTGTGTGTGTGTGTGTGTGTGTGTGTGTGTGTGTGTGTGTGCGTGTGTGTGCATGTTTTGAGTTAGTGCAGGTTGAAAGTTCAGTCACAGATGTAGTAGTGCAGGTGGAATGTTCAGTCGCAGATATGGTGGTGGGGGTGAGGGGGGGAGCGTTGTCAGTGGCCTGGCTGGCTAGAGGCTGACAGTGAAGGGAGAGTGGGTTGAGTGTTCAGTATCTTGATTGCTTGATGCATCGTGCTGCTTGCCAGCCTGGTGGTACGGGAACGGAGGCGCCTGTACCTCTTTCCAGAGGGCAGGAGGCTGAACAGTTTGTGTGCAGGGTGGCTTGTGTCTTTGATGATCATCAGTGCTTTTCGGGTGAGGCGTGCGGTGTAAATGTCCTGCAGGGAGGGGAGTGGTACTCCAATGATCTTCTTCGCTGTGTTCACAACACGCTGGAGTGTCTTCCTGTTTTTCTCCGTGCAGCTTCCTCCCCACACTGTGATGCAGCTGGACACGACGCTCTCTATGGTTCCTCTGTAGAATGTTGTCATGATGGAGGGTGTAGCACTTGCCTTCTTTAGTTTGCGCAAGAAGTAGAGACGCTGATGGGCCTTCTTCGCCAGTGATGTAGTGTTGGTGGTCCAAGAGAGGTCGTCGCTGATGTGCACTCCAAGGAACTCTCTCCACAGCATCACCGTCGATGGTCAGTGGTGGCAGTTGTTTTTGGACCCTCTGAAAGTTGACAAAAATCTCCTTGGTCTTGTTGACATTCAGCAGGAGGTTGTTGTCTTTGCACCATCTGGCCAGCAGGTCTACTTCTTCTCTGTAGTGGGTCTCATCGCCCTTAGTGATGAGGCCCACCAGTGTTGTATCATCCGCAAACTTCACTAGATGGTTAGTGCTGTGGGTCGTTGTGCAGTCATGTGTCAGCAGCGTGAACAGCAGGGGGCTGAGAACACAACCTTGCGGAGCCCCCGTGCTCAGGGTCAGGGTGCTTGAGGTGTTATTCCCTACCCGTACTGCTTGTGGTCTCTGCATCAGGAAGTCCAGCAGCCAGTTGCAGAGGGAGGTGCTGAAACCTAGTTTGTCCAGTTTTCTGATGAGTTGTTGTGGTATTATGGTATTGAATGCTGAACTGAAGTCAATGAACAGCATTCTCACATATGAGTCTTTATTGTCCAAGTGGGTGAGGGCTGGATGGAGGGCAGAGCAGATTGCATCCTCCGTGGATCGCTTGGCTCGGTATGCGAACTGGTAGGGGTCCAGGGTGGGGGGTAGGGTGGCTTTGATGTGTGACAGGACTAGCCGTTCGAAGCACTTCATGATTATGGGCGTCAGTGCTACAGGACGGTAGTCATTGAAGCATGATGGTGATGATTTCTTTGGCACGGGTATGATGGTGGTAGCAGCTTTGAAAAGTGATGGGATGACTGCTTGCTCCAGAGAGATGTTAAAGATGTCTGTGAAGACATCCTTCAGCTCTTCTGCACAATCCTTCAACACTCGGCCAGGTATGTTGTCTGGGCCAGCTGCTTTGCGTGGGTTGATGGTGGCCAGTGTCCTCTTCACACTGGCAGAGGACAGGTACAGGGGTTGATCATGGGGGGGAGGGGGAGTTTTCTGTGGATGAGTGTCATTTTGTGCTTCAAAACGGGCAAAGAAACTGTTCAGGTCATTTAGCAGAGAGGTGTTGTTGTCACAGCTTCGTGGTGCGGGCTTATAGTCCGTGATGGCCTGTATGCCCTGCCACAGGCTCTGTGCATCTCTGCTGTCTTTGAAGTGTGTTGTTATTTTGTCCGAGTATTCCTTTTTTGGTTTCCTGATGCCCTGGGACAGGTTTGCCCTTGCTGCTTTTAGGCCAGCTACGTCTCCTGCTCTGAAGGCTTTGTCTCTGGCCCTCAGCAGTCTGTGAACGTCTCCTGTGAACCATGGCTTTTTGCTGTGCTGATTGCCAGCTGGACAAATAGTAAAGTCATTGCGCGAAGATGCGTTCTAAATATCAATGTGTGTTTTCAGAAAGCAATGAAAAAATGCACTATGCAAAACATGAGTGCTAATTTTAGTCTTTGTCAAGGAATAAGATCAGAATATAAGAGTAATATTCTGAAGCACACTGTGAGCGCAGTGCATGGGATATGTAGAAGAATTACATGCCAAGCAGGTGCTATCCCTTAATATAACTAAAGTCAATTCAACTCCTGAGGACCACGTTTATGATGTTTTTAATTCCGAATTAATTCATTCAGAATCAGAAGTAAATAGTTCCGTTTACATTGCTCTTTCATTTAATTACGAATTGTGAAGTGTTTACATGATGTTTTCAA